>NC_053134.1:20496818-20796818 GCF_010015445.1 Perca fluviatilis | reverse complement strand
AATTTTATATGTGGCGGGTGGACCAAACTGGAACTATAGGAAGAAGAAGACATGGAAGGTGTTTTTGCTTAGAGTAGAAGCGAAGCTTGCTGCACAGAAGAAAGTAGCAGTTTAAAGTATTGTAGTTACAAACCAACGAGTCCGCCACACTAAACAACAACATATGCAGTTTATTATTCTCCTTTAATGATCCATGACAGCATTTTCGCATCTGGTATTGCTATCAGAAGGGCGCCATGGCTAAGCTTTGTGACTCGCAAGACCTTTCACTGGCTTTCACCAACGTGCTGAGGGAAATATTGGAGTTGAATTGTGAAATAGCACTTGAACGGTAGAGTTTTTCCCCCCAGTGTTTTAGTGCCAGAGTTTGGAAATGTAAGTTTTAGGTCCTGCTGTACATATGCATCTTTTTCCATTGGAAACCAATGATGAAGCGTCATACGCACCACTGAATTTGTCAATTACTGCTGAACGAAAGCAGAAAAAAACGATACTGAATTACATTTTTACGTTTTTTTTGGGCTGTTTTGCTTTTAATTGCTGGTGTTCATTCCATCAGGCAGACCAAAAAGGAGAGAGAGAGAGAGAGAGATAAACAACATGCAACAAAGATCACTAACCGGAACTGAAGTGGGAAAGTTGTGAATTCCTTGGTCTGCACCTTAGCCCCTAGGCAAACGCAGATGATATAAAAGAAGTCATCTGATTGGATCCATAAAAGAGTTGCCACAGGATGTAATTATTCCATTTGCTATATTTCATTGTAATCATATTGGCTCACACGAACACTCTTTCAGGAGGAAATGGTTTGCCAGTTCTGGCTAGCTATCCACTGTGCTAACGGTACGTGTTGATTTAGCTGGGTCTGAGAGGACCGCATACGGCAAAAAAAATATTGAAGCAAGCCTTGCAGCCGTCATTTCATCACACAGCATGACACAACATGGCCAAGACAAAGTTTACCTTAAGTTACACATCTCTCCTTTTTTTTTTTTTTTTTTTTTTTTTTGAACTTAACCCCCGCCCTCTTCTTCCCTTACTGCATTCTTGTGTGTGTGACAGTGATCCGTGGCCTGGAGCTGAAAAGGACAGGAGGGGGAGATGTGCAAAGGAGAAACGAAGGAAGGGAGGAAGAAGCATCAGGATAGAGGTGGAAAAGGGAAAGAAGGGAGATGTGGCACGGAAAGGATGTAGAGGAGAAAGTGATGAGAGTAGAAAAAGAGAGGTAGGAAAAGAAAAAAGAAAAGGGGAACAAGGAAAACATGAGAGAGAGAGAGAGAGAGAGAGAGAGAGAGAGGAGGAGAAGAAGAACAGCTTTTACTCCTGTCTGGATCAAATTTCTGTTTGATGGGTCATCGCTCACCTTTTTAGCCCCACTTTCACACACACACACACACACACACACACACACACACACACACACACACACACACACACACACACACACACACACACACACACACGATATTAAAGGGCTGCTCAGTAGAAGTTTTCCCAGCGTAACGTTTGTGACTTTTCCCTCGGGGTCTCTCGATTCCTTGGCTCAGTTGTTGGCTCAGTCTCATATTTACACTCTTCCAACACGCACGCTTTCACTCAAACAACGCCTTTATGTGCCTATCTTGCTCTTTCCTTTGCTTACACACACATGCTCTCGCTTACACGGGCAACATTTAATCTGTGAGCAAAAAAAACGCAACCTTGTTTACACACAGCATTTTCATCAAAGGCTGAGAATCTGCTGTTGTTCACCATATAGTGACCACAAATAGAAACACACACACACACACACACACACACACACACTCACGCACGCAAATACTCAAAAACAAAGCTTTTAGCACACAGTGACACTCACACATGAATATATCCAAATACATCCATGGGCACCAGCTCATATGATTGTCTCAGAGGGATCTTCCACCACTGTAGGGCTTGTCTGTATTCCATGTCTGCATGTTTGTACACAGTGTCTCTGCTCTCTCTTTCTGGAACACACTCACATTGTGTTTGCATTCAGTCTGTTCCGGGCAAATATTTTTAGCACACAACTAAAGATAACATCATTTCAGTCTGTTATTGAGACCCCAGCCTTCACTATAAAACGTTCCCTTCTACCAGATTTCATTTCTGAAAGCGCCTTATTTATCAAATTCCTCGTCCTCAGACCCCCGACCGACAGGGTGGTAATTGCAGCGAGGCACATTTCTGAGTGAAAACAAAGCAGCGATTAACGGCTACCAAACACAGGGTCAGATGGTTTTAATAATTGTGTATAAAATGCTTTCAACACAGAACAAACAAAAGACGTAACTACTCTTGCAACATACAGTATTTCACTCTGTGTCTGCTGCAGATGTTTGTCAGCTTATTGAGTGATTTTGTCTGTACAGTATGAGATTAAGAATATCACCAGGAGCTCCTGGTCTACAATTTCTCTACAAAAAATATCCTCCTTTGCAATGACCGTTGAATGCAACATCAGGCTGTTCTTTACTTATTTAACTGCCATGTGTAACTGAATGTGTAGGAATAAAGTTTATTCAGAGTAGCCACTGAAGGTTGTTAAAGTGACTATAGCATTAAGTGAGGCATAGTCTGGATCAACGGAAGTACATGTCCAGGATAAAGCCTGACATGTCCGCTGTTTTTGTGTGTTGCCAACTCCGTACGCTTCGGGAAACAACAACCTTCGAGCTAGCAAGCCACACGCTGAAAAGGGCGAGATTTTACAGCCTTTACTAACAGGGAGGTTTTGGGACCGATTGAAAGGATTGTTGTGGACGAAGTACACACAGCCATACACTGGTAAGAGCAAATCGTTTAACAATGTATCCAGCTAATTTAAATAGCTCACATTACTGTATTGTGTGAACAGGTAACTTCATTTAACGTTGTATGTGACATGCAAATGTTCTACCAAAACAAGTTCCTTCCCGAGACTATTTTGCAGAGACTATTTTGCAGAGTCACCGTCGCTAGACGATTGTGATTGGTTTAAAGAAATGCCAACAACCCAAGAGCGTTTTTTTCTCCTATCCAGTAATGCATAAGTTCAGAGGAAATGTTGCAAAGATTTAAAAGATTGATTTGGAGACTTTACAGACGTTTTTACTAAGACTCAGTTCAAATGACAGCTCATCTAGATGAGTGACAGCTGCTGCTGGAGGTCCAAACTTGGCCAGTTGAGTCAAGTTGAGTATCGCAGCTCAAGAGAAGTGAGGATTGGCTTTGTCTCAATTACCATCATCCCTCCCTCTTTCTTTCTCTCATTTACATACAGACATACACACAGACCATCTGTTGTCAGGGCAAGTCCAATACCACGCATCGCTAACCTAAAGCGTGGGACCATGTAGCAGGACATGGAAACGGGAGAGGACAGAGAGAGGGGCGAGGTGGCAAGAGGGGAGGCGAGGAGGAGAGGACGGGAGAGAAGGGAGGGGAAAGGGCGGAGAAGGCAGGTGGAGGAAGAGGAGGAAGGAAAGAGTGGGGTAATTCAAGGCCGCAGGTTTAGTTTACCTGCCCTGGCAGCCAGACGGCAGGAGAGCTGCTGCATTAGATCACTCTGCCAGATAGGAGAGAGGGGAACGAAAAAAGAGAGAGTGTGTGTGTGTGTGTGTGTGTGTGTGTGTGTGCGCGTGTGTGTGTGTGTGTGTGTGCGTGTGTGCGTGCGCGTGTGAGAGTGTACAAGTGCACCAGAGAGTTGTCGGGTTAGATTGCCCAGTCCGATAAGTCAGCAGTTCCCATATGGGAGTAGGAAGGTAACAGGTAACACTAGAATAAGTGGTCCTCCTGGAATAAATAAAGGCTTCTCTTCAATGAAAGGGGAAGGGGAATTTGGAAGGCAATTGAAAAGTTTATAGAGCTTTGGTGGAAGCTGAGTGAGCCTCTAGTTTTAAAGGACAAATCCGGCGCAAAATTAATCTAGGGGTTAATAACACGTGTACCGAGTTCGACTGTTATCCGCTAATGGAACGTCACCAGTTTTATCGCAAACCGCTAATTAGCTTATAACGCTGGTCGTCGGGGGACAGAGGGTAAAGTAAAAACAAATCGCTATTTCTTTGTCCGACCAGTCGAACGACGCCCATATATTTTAATAAACAGATATAATTCATGCATTTCCATGCAATTACATTTCACAAACGTATTTCCTATCGACCCATTGGGAAACCACGGACCATGGGAGATTTCAAGTGACAGTTCAGCTCACGTTGCACGGTGTTCGGCGTTCAACTGGTCGTGACCGTTTTCCCAAGTGTGCGCCCGTCTGTATAAATGTACGGTACTGTCTGCGTAAACTATCTTTTTAATAAACTGTCTGTACACTTACAAAGTTCTCAATGCGTCGGTTTGCATGTAGGGACCCTCGTTATGCTACCGTGGAAGTGTGCTGCTATTTTGAGCCTTGTTAGTGGTGTAGAAATAGATACTATACTATATATACTATATACTTTACCCTCTGCCCTGACGACTAGCGTTATAAGCTAATTACCGGTAGTGGTTTGGGCTAACACTGGTCACATTCGATTGGCATGAAAACAAATCCCAGAGAACGGTTAAAATCAGTACCCATGCTTTATTAACCCCTAGGTTCATTTTGCGCCGGATTTGTCCTTTAAGGGTTTGGATTAACAAAGCATTGAAATATTTAAACAAAACAGAAGAAGGTTATTTGCACACAGACAACAAGGATGATATCGGCAGCGCGTGAGCACACTTGAATGGGATAAAATAATGATACGGCTCTGCTAGACTTTCCAAATTTTATTGGACTGATTGGATCAATACAAAGAGGCATTACTGGGTGTTGTGACCCTCAGGGAAATGTATTTACCGTTTTACAGCCGCTTCCTTTCCAATTCTTTTCTTCTAAAACGTTTTGTCATCTAATCTTCCATGGCCCTTCTCTTGAAAACACAACCACTGAACTTCTAAACATGAAGAAACAAATCCGGGTTCTGCTTCCTGTTATCAGCCTTGACTCTGACTGTCACACATTTGAAAAAAAGCCAAGAAGTGAAACTCACCTTGACAAAACTGTTCTTGTTCGGCCATGACTTTGTTTCCACATATCAGATTATAGTGTTGAGAGGAACTGAAGCCCGGTAACAGCATAAGTCCTCCAATATCCACACAGTAAATGTGTCTTAACACGCAGTTAATTTAGTCTTTTGACACGTGTGTGCACTTCTCTGACACCAGACACAGTGCTACTGAAAGAAAATAAGCAAACATCACAGGACCAATACTGGTGGTAACATTTCCGACCATTGAAACCACCATCCCATCCCTCCACCCATCATCTCCAAATCCCTCTGTTATAGATTTCTTTGGGAATATATCTTATTGTTACTATATGGAGTGTGGTATTTAAAGTGGCTTTATGTAACTTTCAGTTTGTGTTGATTCTAGTGGCCGCTTTGGACAAAAGTGGTAGTGTTTTCACCACAGCTGCTGTCGTAAAGGTCTTTTCTTTACGGTGCTGTATTGCCCACTTTTGCTCAGACAGAAAATCATTCAAGATAATAAGTTACAGATGCATCGTTGCATTTCAAGTGTTGCATGCAGTAACTTAGCCTGAATGTCTCGTGAGCTAAACCGGGTATCACTGTCACTGTGTCATGAGCCAAAGCATTAAGAGTTTGTTGTAGCAACCAACGTAATAATAACATTTCATGAAACCCAAGGACGCTTTACACAGGTACCGGGGGACAAAGGAAAAGAAAATAGTAGGCGAACACAAACGCGGACTAAAAGGAATAAAACGGTAAGGGGGACGTAATTTAATGTAGGCTACTGACGTACAACCACATCGCGCATTGTAAAGTTATTTTATGAATGAAATGGACATATTACATACCTGAGGGCCAATTCGGGGTCGGTTTTGAATCCTTTCCAATCCCGTAATTGTCTCCATCTGTTGAAAGCCCAACCGAGTGTGACTCTGATTTGCCCGTTGTCTCTACTTTCCTTTTTAGCTTTTAGTTGTTTAATTTTCTTTTTTTCTGTGATGGCCCTGCCCCAGTATCAGCCATAACTACAGTAGAAAACTTCTAAAATAAAATTAGAATTACAATTAGGCCTATATAAAGAAATGTCCTGCTACCTTTTACCTAGCTGGATACGCAAAGACAGGCTTTTCCAGTGTTACACAGAAATCTGTGACTCGTCAGAATGCGTAACTGTGCGGTCTCCCTGCCACAAATCATTCTGTGACTGCGCGGGAAAAATCTGACCCGGGCAAAGGCATTCATAAAAACTATATGTTCTTTTCACTGAGTTTCTTTGCAGCATATATTAAGGATCAAAAACAGAAAAGTGTGTGGGAAGAGCATTACGTTTCACATCTGCATCGTATTAATTGGTCGCCTGATTCCAATAAATGAAGGATTATCTTCAAGGGAAGGGGAATTTGGAAGGCAATTGAAACGTTTCTAGAGCTTTGGTGGAAGCTGAGTGAGCCTCTAGTTTTAAAGGACAAATCCGGTAAAAAATGAACCTAGGGGTTAATAACACGTGTACCGAGTCGACCATTCTCTGGGATATGATTTCATGCTAATCGAATGTGACCAGTTTTATCGCAAACCGCTAATTAGTTTATAACGCTAGTCGTCGGGGCAGAGGGTAAAGTAAAAAGAAATCGCTTCTGAGTATGTAACACCATTTGCCTGAGGAAGGTCTAGTCCTGAAACGTTGCCAAGTATTAAATGAATTTTGGCAAGTTAGACAGTGTGCAGGAGTTTCTTTGCAGCATACAGTATATTAAGGATCAAAAACAGAAAAGTGTGTGGGAAGAGCATTACGTTTCACATCTGCATCGTATTAATTGGTCGCCTGATTCAACGTCATGTTTTGTTTTGGGAGAGCAAACGGAGCGCTGCAACTTCCGGCAGCATCAATGGACGCTGCCCTCATTTTGTAAGATGACGGGTGGAGGGATGGGATGGTGGTTTCAATGGTCGGAAATGTTACCACCAGTATTGGTCCTGTGATGTTTGCTTATTTTCTTTCAGTAGCACTGTGTCTGGTGTCAGAGAATCTCATACACATGTCAAAAGACTAAATTAACTGCGTGTTAAGACCCTAGAACAGATATTTGTGTTACATTCGCTGACACATTTACTGTGTGGATATTGGAGGACTTATGCTGTTACCGGGCTTCAGTTCCTTTCAACACTTTAACCTGATATGTGGAAACAAAGTCATGGCAAGAAAAGATGTGTTAAGTGAGTTTCACTGCGTGGCTGCTTCACATGTTTGACAGTCAGAGTCAAGGCTGATAACAGAAAGCAGAACCCAGATTTGTTTCTTCATGTTTTGAATTTGAGTGGTTTAGTTTTTAAGTGAAGGGCCATGGAAGATTTTCTACCAAGATTAACTTGTAGCTTTCTCTCATGAGCGTAGGAAAAGGGCCAAAACTGACAAAGTGCAGCCTGGGAAAATGCAGCAAATAAAAATATTACTACTGTGGATTTGTGCTTGACATATTGTGGATAAATCCAATACATAAAGAAGTTGTAAATGTTTCATTTAGGCTTAACTAGAGTAAATGTTTTTTTATTATGTTTTTGGGTTGTCCCACCGTTCGTCCCATCCTTATTCTTAACGCCATATCTCAGGAACGCCTTGAGGGAATTTCTTCAAATTTGGCACAAACATCCACTCACCGATCAGATTTTGATGGTCAAAGGTCACTGTGACCCCATATGGTTTTACAAAAACACTTTTATGGACATTAGTAGTGGACATACAGCAGAACAAGGCTCCGACAAAAATAGATCCAGTGTGTATTTTTATAGTGCGTTCCATTTGCACTCGGAAGTCGGAATTTCCAAAGTCAAAGTCGGAAACATGCCCCCTGACCTCGGATTTCCGAGCTCGAAACTCGGACAACCTCGCAGTACCGCAAGCTCAAGAAAGAAAAGAAAAGCTGTAGTAACATACAGTTATTAGCACTTATGTCTTATTTGTGTCTGACGAAATCAGTCGTACACACAGTCCTGTCCAACTTTTATCTGTGGACATGTTACGCTGTTAGTATGCACAACAAAAGTGTAATCCGTTGTTATCAACTGGTATTGCTAACAATGGCTGAGTTCCGAGGTAAATGGAACGCACCATTAGCGGTGCAGAGCGCTGCGTCGCATCTGGTGGAATCCCAAGCATTGGGGCTGCGATTGCTTCCAGCGGCGCAGACGCACCTGGTGGAGTTTAGGGGTAAGACCCTCGACTCGGATGAGGAACAACTTATCTTTATCCCACAACTCATCCTTCTCTCTGCAACAAGCCGTCAATGCGTTACAGCTTGTTGTAGAGAGGATGAAAAGATGTATCCAAGGTAGTCTTTGTGGCGACGTTTCATTTCCGGGATCGTTCAGGTGCCGCCAGA
Organism: Perca fluviatilis; assembly: GCF_010015445.1. Lineage (NCBI taxonomy): Eukaryota > Metazoa > Chordata > Actinopteri > Perciformes > Percidae > Perca > Perca fluviatilis. The sequence continues at coordinate 20,788,423 of NC_053134.1, read as the reverse complement.
AATCGTTCGGATGTTCCTCATTTTGGCTGGATGTCCGTCACCTTCCACTTTCTTTGTGTTGGCATTTTAAACTTCGGTGGATTTATGCGGACTATGGTTAACTGCTCCTCAGATCTCTGCAGGGTAAATCCAGACAGCTAGCTAGACTATCTGTCCAATCTGAGTTTTCTGTTGCACGACTAAAACAACTTTTGAACCAAAACAAGTTCCTTCCTGAGGCTATTTTGCAGAGGCACAGTTGCTTCGTCCGGCGCTTAAAGCTGCCCAAGACGATTGTGATTGATTTAAATAAATGCCGATAAACCAGAGCACGTTTTTTTACAAGGTGATGAGATTTTGTCCCTTGTCCTTCTCTCTGCCACTGCCTCGACATTGTCCAGTTCCAGGAAGCTCTCTATCAGTCCTCTGTGCTCCTCTGCGAAAATAGTCTCTACGTGAAGAAGGCATGTTTCTCACTGGAAATAAGTCACTGGAATCAAACATGTCAATATAGTGATGACTTTCATTTCGTCAAAAAGTAGCATACACTTAATACCTTTTTATAAATTCCTTCAAAGTATTCACTACATATTAAATATCTAAGTCTGGACAGACATAGATGTAAAGTGACACTTGACTACAGGATGCGATTTTCTGGGGGAGGATGCATGGGACCTTTCTGGTCTACATATCCCTGCCTCTGCTGAATTATTTTTACGGAGTGTCTATTTGCACCCCCGGTACGAGTAGCCTCGGCCACACAGCTGAGCTATTTACACCCTGTGACGTAACAACAAAAAAACGTTGCTCGCGTGCACCGAAATCATGGCGGACGTTCATCTTCCATGACCGCAGAAACTGGCATATTAGGGAAGTTTTGTCTCTAAAGTTTATAACAATTGAATTTCTAGCGGAAAATGGATACTACAGTTGCGCTTTCTGTCTTCAGTGAAAGCATACAACCGTTAGTTTGTTAGTTAGTACCTATTTTTTTGTATACAGTATGGTTACCTAGCAACCGAGGCTTGAAGAAACCAAGTGGTAAAAAGTTGGTCAACTTCCTGAAAGAACTGCTAGGTGAGTGGTTAGTGCGCTTGCCTTTGGTATGGGAGTTTAGTGTTCGATTCCCCTGTGTGGTGATCTTATTTTTTAAAATTTGGATTGGATAATTTGCATGCAATTGCGCAAGTCAGGACCCGCGAACGCGTATTTTATTTTATTTTTTTGCAGGGTGGTAGGGGAAGACTCATGAATATGCCTGCTCTGGTTGGGTTGGTTAGGTTTAGGCAAGAGGAGTGGGATGGTTATGGTTAGGGTAAGAATGTCAGGGCGATAATATTCCAAAAAGGTGTAATACATGAGTAGTATGGATAACTGTGTGTAAATATATGCCAAGGTACTGTAAATGCACAGGGGTGCAAATAGCATACATTGATATTTGTACCAGGGGTGCAAATAGCATACACTTCTAATTGCACCAGGGTACAAATAGCATACTGCTAATTGTACCAGGGGTGCAAATAGCATACACTGCTAATTGTACCAGGGGTGCAAATAGCATACACTTCTAATTGTACCAGGGGTGCAAATAGCATACACTTCTAATTGTACCAGGGGTGCAAATAGCATACACTTCTAATTGTACCAGGGGTGGAAATAGCACACACTTCTAATTGTACCAGGGGTGCAAATAGCATACACTTCTAATTGCACCAGGGGTGCAAATAGCATACACTGCTAATTGTACCAGGGGTGCAAATAGCATACACTGCTAATTGTACCAGGGGTGCAAATAGCCTCACCCTTATTTTTATCCCCGGTGGGGAAAAAATATATCCCCCCCCCTCTCCCCTCAAAGTGATCAATACTACTTCTAAGTAAAGCGCTGTAACGTGAACAGTCTATAGAGCGATAGAACGATAAAATCCAAGCAGCAGTTGCTGGTTGTATTTAGCTGCTGCAGAGCTCCGGGACACCCACTACCTGTGGCAGTTGTTTAGCCGCCAATAGGTGACTGTGCGCCGGCTACAGACACCACCAGATGACGGTCCTTTCAGGGGCTGTGGTTGTGGAGTTTAGCCAGAAAAAGTGAGCGTCATGCGGCGCTGACGGTTAAGTTTAGGCACCAAAACGAAAAAGATCGTAGTTTGGATTAAAACACTCTCGAGGAACGAACAAGCGTTTCCTGGGTAAAAGAATTTTGTTTTTGCCGCAAAGTGAACTCCGCTCTCGGGCTTGAAAACGCTGTGTTTTATGTTGACACCCCGTTGTTCTATTTCATTTTGATATTATATTCCATTGGATATTAAATTGCATTAATAAGTGTTTTGGCATGGCTGGCCCGAGTAGCACTATCACCATGGTATTGAAAGGGGATTTTAATTCTGGCATGTTTTGTTTTGTTGTGCATGATCAAAAAAACAAACCCCCGCTCTGCTTTTTTCACAAATTGCACCCTGCTTGACTGGTTGGCAGAGGCCAACGTTCACGAGGCGGTAATTCTAATTTAACCTGGAGCCAGGACGGAGAAAATATGACTTCTCACTTACTGACCCACCAGCTGAATGCATTTGAGTTCATTTCCTGAAAAGCAACGATTTTGGAAGTAGCAGTTCAGTCAGACCGATTCCTAAACACAGTCTGTGGGATCCACAACATGAATATGAATCTTAAAGTGACACTGTTGAATGTGAAAAACAGTGAAACAGATTGAATTATGGCAACTTATGCATTGCAGTTTGCATTGTGGAGTTTCAGTTTTGTTCAATTCAAAATGCTATCGTTATTGTAGAAATTAAGTTTTCCGACTTGGCTCGCAATAAAATTACATAATGAATACACACAAAAAAACTGTGAACTGCAGTATAAACAATGAAACAATATTACATCCAAGCAAATAAAACCATATGTAAACGCTAGTCCACACATGTACAGAACACACCATTACTGTCAATAAGCAGTGTAATTTAAGGTCAAACACAGATCATGTTGCATTTATTATACTTTTATGATTGAAACAGAACTGTTTTATAACACAGCAAACACACACACACACACACACACATGCTCTAAAGAGAAAAAATCTGGCTCGTAAAACATGCAGGAAACATATTGGTTGCTGGACAGAAGCTAAATGGCTTTGCATGCATATTCCTCTGCGTGATAATATATATTTGGGTTAAGGAGTAACAGTTTGTTAGAATTTTGATCACCTTTTATTACATTTTAATTGTTGTTGCAAAATAATGTCGCTGTCGGGTGGAAATCTTGTATGTCCAAAATCGATGTTCTTCAAGAATGAAAGAAGGTTAATGATATATAAAACATATTGAGCTTAGTCTATGTCCAAAACACTTCCGGTATTGCTCTTTTGCCGACGAAAATTCTGCCAGATTTCCCTCATTTAGACCGGATATCCGTTACCTTGGGCTTTCTTTGTGTTGACATTTTAAACTCCGGTGGATTTCTGAGGACTATGGTTAACTGCTGCTCAGATCTCTGCAGGGTAAATCCAGACAGCTAGCTAGACTATCTGTCCAATCTGAGTTTTCTCTTGCACGACTAAAACAACTTTTTCCACCAAAACAAGTTCCTTCCCGAGGACATTTTGCAGAGGCTTCGTTGCTCCGTCCGGCGCTCAGCGCCGCCCAAGACAATTGTGATTGGTTTAAAGAAATGTCAATAAACCAGAGCACGTTTTTTTCCCATCCAGGAATGCTGTGTAGACTAGCCAGACCCTCCTCTGCAGCGCTGTGGAGGAAGGTCTGGCAATGTGAGACTACATTGAGCTATTTACCTCTTGGCATTACCAGACGAAATCGCCTCGTCACTGTTTCAATATTTGTCAAAACCCACAGACAGACGTAAAGGGTGACCAATAGCATTGATTTATGAATAAAACAATTAAATGACGAAATATGGTGTGTAATTAGTTTCTGCCTGACAGTGACGAAATGATTAAAGAAACACTATACAACAGAATCATAAAATATCCTTATATATAGTAAAATCTAATCTATTTATAAAAAGCAAAAATTACACAACTATTAACAGGTGCTTTCATTGTCATTTGTGTTGATATTGTTCCTTGTATATTAGTCTGATCTTTATATTCAGTCAAGTTGAACACATGGGAGCAGAGAGTTTGCCTAAACTTAAGGAAGCACAGACCTTTACCATCCTGCATTAACTGCATTAGTGTTTACTATCACTGCAACTGCTCAGGTCTCATTAAGGCAACAGCTGAGAACAGGGGAAACATACAATGGAGAGGAAAAGGGTGTTGCCTGTGAAGAATTACGTGGGAATTGAGAGTGACAAAACAGTAGGCAATCAAAAGTAGAGGTAAATGCAGACAGGAAGGGTGTAATGCATGAGGACAAAGTATGTTGTGTAGCCTCGGCCCTTAAGGGCAAGCAGGGAGGGATTTATTCATTTATTTAGTTATTTATGTCCTCACCCACCAACCTGATGTGTTTCTTTTACTCGTTACACTAAGCTGCAACGTGCAGGACAGCAGTCCTCACTGGCTGCTGGGGTTGCTTTTTGCCTCGATCTCTGACCCAAAAACTAATTACCTGAAATGGATTCTATTTTTCTGGGAATCACAAGGTGGGATATTGTGAGCAGGGTGCAATTTTCGGGAGGGGGTATGCATGGGAATTCCCCTTTTCTGGTCTAAATATCCCTGCCTCTGCTGAATTATTTTTATCCCTGGTGGGGACAAAATGTATCCTTCCCTCAAAGTGATCAATGTTGCTTCACCAATAGACCATATATTATATACCTAAAATTGAAGTATTTTAAACTAAGTAAAGCGCTGTAACGGGAGGATAGGGAGGGTCAGGAAGCCAGTGTAAAGACTTCAGAACTGGAGTGATGTGATCCACTTTCTTGGTCTTGGTGTTTAGCCGCCAATAGGTGACTGTGAGCCGGCTACAGGCACCGCCAGTTGAGGGTCCTTTCAGGGGCCACGCTAGCTGAATTTAGCCAGAAAAAGTGAGCGTCATGCAGTGATGACAGTTAAGTTTAGGCACCAAAACAACTAGTTAAGTATAGGAAAAAGATCGTAGTTTGGATTAAAATACTCCCGAGGAACGAACAAGCGTTTCCTGGGTAAAAGTATTTTGCTTTTGACGCAAAGTGAACTGCGCTTTCCGGCTTGAAAGAGCTGTGTCTTATGTTGACACCATGTTGTTCTATTTCATTTTGAGATTATTTTGATTATTTTGGCTATTTGAAGTTCATAAATAAGTGTTTTGGCATGGCTGGCCGAGTGGTACTGTATCACTGGTATTGAAATGGGGATTTTAATTCTTGCATGTTTCTTGCAGTCCCTTAACGTCCCTTAAAAGGACTACAGGTCTCGCACAGTGACCGCAAAACAACTCTGCATGAACTACACTTGTACATGAAGCAGCTGTCGGTTTTGTCCCATTGGCATGCGTGTCACCTCAGGGTGAGTGATGCTGGCCATCTGGGGTCTGTTGCAGGTTGTGGCTGGATGGGGCGTCACCCTGAGGGGAGCGTGACAGTGTGATGGGCTGCCATTGTGTTCAAAAAAGCCTTTAATAACGTTGCTCATGTAACATTTGTCAGTTAAGCGTAGTGAAGCTTCTTGAGAAAAACGTGATAGCAACAGAAGAATAAGTCAATACTAAAAATCTATAAAACAAATCAATACTCTTCTGTGTCAATAAGCTTCAACGCCTGTCGGTGGATGTTTCCACTGCCAGTATTGACTGACATCTAAGACGGGGCCTCTCAAAATCTGGGCCAAGGTCCACATCGGCACTGAACGGCAAGTCTATCCAGACCCAGCCCCTACATTGTGTTATGAATACAATGCCTTATGAAGTGTAACGTTTTCTATTTTTTTTTTTTTTTAGAAGATAATTTTTTGGGGGCATTTTTAGGCCTTTATTTTCACAGGACAGATGAAGATATGAAAGGGGAGAGAGAGGGGGGAATGACATGCAGCAAAGGGCCGCAGGTCGGAGTCGAACCCGCGGCCGCTACGTCGAGGAGTAGTATCCACATATGTGCGCCTGCTCTACCAACTGAGATAACCCGGCCACACAACGTTTTCTATTTTTAAATACATTTTCTATTGATCAATAAATTGTTAGTGACGTTGAATATACAGTAGTGGTGTAACCATAGATATACCTCTTCTATATCTATGGGTGTAACAGTAGTTTAGAACCCCTGATCTAAGAAAATCAGACTGTATCTAGTCAACAAATGTTGATACAAGATTTTGCCTTTTTTAACAAGCCCACATAGTGCCGGCTATACAACCATAGATGTGTCTTTACATTTATAGTGTGGATCGACGACGATCCATTTACTGGATAATCGCCACATCCGCCAGATCTTCTGCCGGATGTCCCTCGTCTTGCAAAACTCTGTTTCGGGAACAGAGTGTTTTCGTGAGCTACTCGCTGGTAATGGCAATTTTTGAAGAGAATTCCGATTGTGCAACCAGGCAGGCCTGCTTGGTTCTTTATTGGAATGATCGTAAAGATTTAAAAAGAATATGTTTACGGCATTTACTCTCTAACTGGGAGGTTTTGGGACCGATTGGTGGGGAATTTGCTGTGGACAAAATACACATACACTGGTAAGAGCAAATTATGTTTAACCATGTATCCAGATAATTTAAATAGCTCACCTTACTGTATTATTATTACTGTGTGCGGCGATGTTTCAGTTCCCTCTAACGTCCATTTTCGGAGCATCAGAGAGAAGCTCAGGCATTTAAGTGGCACTTAAATAAGGCACTGAAATCCGCGTTGCTATTCGGTCTGGTAGATAATGGTCGTTAAGGCGTGCCATATTAGCACCGGGTCTAAGACCCCATTCAAAACGGCGATTTTCGCCGAAAAGCGACTAGTTTGCAGGTATCTACTACTCTTTGGCTGGCTCGCAAGCCCAAACAAGTGTGTGCAGCGTGCCTGTTGTTTTGTTTCCGGTTTAGCTAGATCCGGTGTGGTGTGGTAGTTTTTCTAACGTTACTAGTTGTTGCAACAGCATGTGAAAAAAAACTTTGCTAGGCCAAAATGAACGTTAATCTCTCAATAAAGAAATTGACACCGTTAAAATGGGTTTACGTTAATGCCGTTAATAACGCGTTTAACTGACAGCACTAGCTAGTATATTTATAACATTCAGCATTTGTTTTATCATGCTGTTAAATTTGTATTACACAAGGACAGTAGGAGCAAAGAACCAAGGCTAACTAGTGTCCACATTCTGAGTGGAAGCTAGTTAACCTAGATTCCTCGCTAAGCTTAACATTTGCATTGATTCCCACTATGTGGTACTCATGTTCACACTACGTGGTGATGGCTCAGTATGTCTAAACAGTGCAAACAGGGAGGTTGAAACAATTCGTAGACAAAATAGTGGACTTGATTATTGATGGGATGGACATCCACCCTCAAAATATCTCCTCAGCAAGCCCCTAACATGTTTATTACATCTCCTATCAAATACTTGGCAAGAGGAAACATCAAGGGGAAGTTTTGATAAGGTTGCTACAGTGAATGTAAAGCTAAAACCAGCAACAACTGTGCAGTTTCCAGATAACAGAGTAAAGTGATACAGCAGAGAAAGAGAGAGGCTTCTACCGTGAACACCGACCTACAGGAGAAAGGAAGAAAGAAATGAACAGGCATTCATTGTCAACTTGACTTTCGGTCCCTTGTTCTCACGGCAGTGTGGTGTTTTCACCTGCTGGAGGGTCAGAGGGTGCAGGAAGTTTCCTCTCAGGGTATACGAGGGGTCACAGGGTTGAAGCCAACGCCCGGATTGTATTATTGCTGAAACCTTGTTGATTTTTTTTTTTCTTTTCATTTTTTATTTATTAAACAGGAAAAGATTAAAGACAATCGGGCCTGACTCAGTGTAAAACTGATTTTCAGCAGGTTCCTGCTCTGCAGAACATAAACACCACATACACAACAAAAACTCCTAGACAGAACAGTAACAAACACACAGACCAAGAGAATGAGCAACAGGGCAAAGCCATAAAGCTGACTCAATGGTCACAGGTATGCCTCTCCATTAAATAGCGAGCAAATGTTAATTTAAATGATCTTATTGACGTTAAAGTTCTGATGTGCTGTGGAATGTCATTCCAGACTTTAGTGAGCACATAGAAAAAAGATCTCTGTCCATAACAGTTTCTAAAAGCCGGTAGAGGCAAAAGTCCATTTGTAGCAGATCTCGTAATGCGCTCGGACCTTGAACTGGGTTTTGGAACCAACGTAGACAGAGCAGCTGCAGTGTGACCATTTAAAATTTGATAATACAGTTTTATCCCATGGCTTAATTTATAATTCTCAAATGTCAAGGCATTACACAGAGATAGTGCAATATAGTGGTGAGTCCATCCAGGAAGCCTAACATGTAGCTTATAGGCTTTGTTATAGAGTCTTATTACTGGTTCAAGAATCTCATTTGTTGTAAGTGACCAAACAGGTAAACAATACGACAAAGTGGACATAATGATGGCATGAAGATAAGTCTCTGAGGGCGTTTTCACACATACCTCGTTTGGTCCGGACTTTCGGACTTTTTAGTTTGATCCGAACCAAAATTAAAGGTGTGAAACCTCCCCCGGACCATGGTCCGGATCAAAAGACCAAATTTTGGTCCGACAAAAAGAGGTGGTCTCGGTCCGGACCAAACTGAACCATGGTCCGGTTCGTTGATAGTGTGAAAGCATTTTTTGGATGGTTCGGACTTTCGGACCAAATACAGGAAGCTCTGGCAGGCTCTCCTCGTGTTACAAGACCGGGGAAGCTCCTTTAAGGAATAGCTCGGTGCTTAGAGAGAGAGAGAGAGAGAGAGAGAGAGAGAGAGAGAGAGAGAGAGAGAGAGAGAGAGAGAGCGGTAAATGCGCTCAGAGCAGACAGCTGTCGGCTATCAGAGCAGAGAATACATCAGCAGTTTATTTGTTAAGTGGTAGTAAATGTAGCGTGTAGGTTTCAGTTTGTCTCTGAATAAATGCTCCAGAAAGAAAGTTCCCGTGGTCTTGCTTCTCTACATCACAACAAAACAAAAAGAGCCGGCAGTAGGGGAGAGCAGCGGTCAGTTGAATAGCCTAAACTCGGACCCAGAGAGAGGATACGAGAGGACGGGGAAGTCCGTCAACAAACCAATCAGTTCTAAGTATCTGGAGACGCAGCTCACGTATGTGATGACGGCAGGACGTAGTTTTGTCACGTATAGATCTGTAGTGCGCTTGCAAAACTGCAGTGTGAAACCAAAACTTACCGGATCAAATGTATACAATGTAACAAAAACATGAACCTTGGTACGGACCTTGGTTCGGACTTTCATGTGTGAAAACGCCCTGAGACAGAGAGCAGCAAATATGGTCTAATTTTACTATAAACAAATAACTTTTGGTTTAACTTTCTGGTTAGGGTTTGAACATGCTCACAATAAGTGAGATGTGAGTCAAGAGAGACCCCTAGATACTTATAAGTGGATACAACTGAAAGTTTTTGATTAGAGAACATGATGGGATTGGATATGGATAAATGTCTCCTAGATTAATGGAAGTACATGCATTCTGTTTTATTGGTATTGAGTGTTAAATGATTCTCTTGAAACCAGTTATGTAAATGCTGGAGATCTGTATTAAGTTTGTGATTAATTGTATCAATATTTGAGCCAGAAAAAAATAACAATGTCATCAGCATATAGCAGAGAGCTAGAAATGTTAAACACATAAGGAAGATCATTAATTTACATTTTTTAATATACATGATGCATTTATCTGCTTTGAATTGAGCAGTGCAAACAGCTGAATTATGAATCCACTATCTTATTAATCTTTGTTACGAAATGCGTATGGCTGTAGTGTTTCTGCGCTGGACTTCCAAGAGATCATTATTAAAACAGTATGGTTGGGGATGTAATGTTCCATGTCATGTATGTGAGGGATCCATGTGAGGGAAGCCCATTGCTCTACAATGTTAAAATAATTCAATATATGTAATTTAATATGACTAAATTAATTCAATCAATTCAACTCACTATATACAAATTGTCTACCCATCTTCATAATAGTGTTATGAAATCCAGGCATAACTTTGTACTAGACTACCAAATTTGTACTAGAAGGATTAAAATTAAATTAGATTCACAATGTGAATGTTCTGACTTTAAGGGGTGCACATTCTTTATCCACATTGGAACTCAATTTTCAGATTATTTCAACACCACACAAATTCAGCAAAAAATGTTCCTATCTCACAATATTAACAAAAGTGAAAAATAATTTGTGTATTCGTGATTTGGATCAGCTTCAAAATGGGTTCTTTCTTTACCCATGGTACACCCTTCCACCAAATTTCATGAAAATCTAGCCAATAGCCACAGTAGGCCTACAGTGTGCCCACAGTAATCCCAATGTACCCACAGTGTGAGCACATTGTGCCCACAGTGTGACTACAGTGTGCCCAATGTTTGGAAATATTATTTTGAGCTAACGTTAAGTTACTGGTATTGTGGTTTTCAAATTGTATTTTGTACTGTTGTATATTGTTCCAACTAACCTCAGTTGGCCAATTGTCTAAATGTTTGAGTACTTGCCATGGAAGACCAGCCAACGGACTGATTGTTTTTTTTGTGTGTGCCCACAGTATGCCCAATGTGCCCGCAGTATACAGTCAGTATAAAATTGGGCCTCCTGTGGACAGATATTACCCTCTCCAATCTTGGATAAAGAGAGGACCTAGGACATCAACATGATGGATTCCAGGGCTACAACCGAAATCTGCTCAAAACGGACCACTTTGATCTACTTTGTATTGCGTAATGGTAAGATGATAACATTTTCTTTTTAAATGCTCTATAGTGTTATTTACATATTAATGAAATGCCCACAGTATGCCCAATGTGCGCACAGTGTGCCCACAGTTTACCCAATGTGCTTTTGAGCACCCTACTTTTAACCACATTAATAGAGGAAGTAGGCCATTCTGATAGATACTTCTAACCTGACACAATGACCTACCCGCCTTTTAGCCACATTCACTAGGAGGTAGGCCATTCTGATAATTTTCCGTCTGTCAGAAAAGGCTACCCTAATTTAAACCACACGTATAGAGAAGGTAGGCCATTCTGATAATTTCACACCTGACTGAATGAGCTACCCTACTTTAAACTACATTTATAGAGGAGGTAGGCCATTCTGACAGATAATTTCCACCTGTCAGAATGAGCTAACCGACTTTTAACCACATTTATAGTAGAGATAGGCCATTCTTATAAGATATTTTCAACCTATCAAAATGAGCTTCCCTACTTTTCGCCACATTTATAGAGGTAAACCATTGTGATAGATATTCCCCACCTGTCAGAATGAGCTTCCCCTACTTTTAACCACATTTGTAGAGGAGGTAGGCCATTCTAATAGGTATTTCCCACCTGTCAGAATGAGCTACTCTACTTTTCGCCACATTTGTAGAGGAGGTAGGCCATTCTAATAAATAATTACCACCTGTCAGAATGAGCTACCCTACTTTAAACCACATTTATAAAGGAGGTAGGCCATTCTGATATCTATCTATCGATCGATCTATCGATCTATCGATCTATCGATCTATCGATCTATCGATCTATCTATCTGTTAGAATAAGTGTCCCTAATTTAAATCACATGTATAGAGGAGGTAGGCCATTCTGGTAGATATTTCCTGCCTGACAGAATGAGCTACTATACTTTAAACCTCATTTAAAGAGGAGGTAGGCCATTCTGATAGATATTTCCCATCTGACAGAATGATCCCACAGTATACACAATTTTTTTTTAGTAAAAGTTATTTCAAAGGGAGCCTCTTTTTGCGTGAGTACAACCACATTCTGATCTGTTGGCCACTGAGCATCTTCACTGGAGCAGTTGCTCTTTTTATTTTTTCCAACAAGATATCGTGTTGATCCGGGGACATCGGACTTCAACGTGATGGGTTCCAGAGCCGTGACCGAAGCCTGCTGAAAACAGACTTCTTTGGTCTACTCTTTCTGCGTAATGGTAAGACGATGACTTTTACTTTTTAAAGGCTCTCTTGTGGTGGTATTATATTAATTAAATATTTTCTGCTATTTAGTGCATAATGTGGTGTATTGTGTGAATTTACCCAATAGTTTTGGTCATGCTGTTGTTTACCTGTGTTTGTGCCGCTGCACACAAGTGTTGCAAATGTGTTTTGTATGTTGCTGTTAATGTGTATTTGTGAGCGACATTGTATGTCCCACAGTATGCCCACAGTATGCCTAATGTGCCCACTCTATGCCCAATGTGCCCACACTATGTCAACGGTATGCCCAATGTGCCCACAGTACGCCCACAGTGTGCCCACAGTGTGCTGGACTAAGACTTGAGCCGACTTGAGTCGCTATTCTCTGGACTCGTGCCTTGAGTGGACTCGCACACTGATGACTTGGACTTGAACTGGGATTTTATGAAATTGGACTAGAGCATTCATAAAATAAGGATGAAGTTTCTGACTACTGCCTAAAAAGCACTATGAATTGCCCTGTTGCTGAAATGTGCTATACAAATAAAGCTGCCTTGCCTTCCCTAAACGACCGGTATCTACTGGACTGAATGGCAATGCGGATTTTGGTGCCACTTAAATGCCTGTGCTGCTTGCTGATGCTCCGGAACAGACATTAAAGGAAACAGAAGCATCGCTGCATGTGACTCAAGTAAACACTAACTTACACTTGGCAGCAGGTAACGTAGCTGCATACGATTTAAAATCCTGACAGCTAAACGGTGTAAAGTGTAGCTGTATTTCACTGAAAAGAATTACAACACCGGACGTTCAACATTCTGCAGCTAAAGACTCAAAGTAGCTGCACTACTATGGCCACTGCCGTTGTCCGAGAAACAACAGAGACGGGACTGTATGCTTCATTCACTTGGATTTATAAAAACCCAGAGTTTGACAATGTGGCCTTAGCAATAAACAAGCTATTTTTTAATGTCGCCATAGTTAGTTTTTTTTAAACCTGCACCATTATGAAAGTATCCTTTAAGCACCAGTATCCGAAAAAAACCAAACAATAGCGAACCCTAGTAATAATAGGTTATGACATTATAATATAAGATATTGATATATATTTAGTCTGTAACTTTTTCAATAAGAGGCAGGGTTTTTGTCCTCCACCTGTGACTGTATATCATGATGCACGCCCCTACTACATGTTCACATTAGAAAGATGCAGAGGGATGCAGATTCAGACTCTTCTTTAGGGACTAGGCCTTGGACTCGTACTCGAACACTGGGGACTAAAGACTCGACTCGGACTCGAACTCCAGTAATGGTGACTCAATGGTGACTCTAATCGGGCACATCTTTTGTGAATTGGACTTGGACTCGAGCACTGGGGGCTTTAGACTTGACTCAGACTCAGTTGACAGTTGGTGACTTGACTCACCGGTATATGCCCAAAGTGTGGGTCCACAGGTACCCCACATTTCACAATGGTAACGGGGCTTACAGTGGGCTGCCCACTCTGGGCCAATTTTTCTGTCCACAGTCGGCCCACACTGTCCCCAAAAGGGCATGTTTGCTGGGTAATGACTAGAGATGTATAGTAACGAAGTAGAACTACTTCACTACTGTACTTAAGTACTAAAAGGCTGTGTCTGTACTGGAGTATTATTTTTTTCTCCTACTTCCACTTTTACTTAAGTACATATTTTCGATGAGTTTAATACTTTTACTCAGATACATTTTTTATGTGCTGCATCGTTACTCTTTATTCCAAACCCACATTATCACTGCCAGAGCAGTAGATGGCTCTGTCACCAGGTTTAATGAACTGGCTCATCATTGAGCGAATCAAGCGATCTTCTAAGAAGGCTGCAAGTGCTCCCGTTCTGCCTTTCGCTCTGTGTCCTGCCTGCATTGAGAACATTGAGCTTTGTTTTTTTCGAGATGGAAGAACCAGAAACACCACCGTCCACACCTTCAACTTCGAGTGATCGTGGCGATGACGAAGGAGCCCATCCCTGGCCCTACTAAAGGTCATTTTACAGTCGCCGTAGCCGACCTTGCGCGCACCAATGTGACGTCAAAATGACGTAGATCTCGCTGGCGACCAGAGGGCACGCACCACTCTATTTTTTTCAGTGGCTCGCGACAAAGCGGAAACAGGAAGCACGAACGAGCTCGAGGGTAACCGGATGCCAGGACTCCGCAAGTCTCTCTTGTAAAGTTACTGGGTTAAGATGAGTGAAAGACAATAGAATGAAGTGCCTACTCTGCCTCCCGAAAGATTGCGAAATAATGGCCTTCAAAAATTCACTGTCGAATTTGAAGACACCTATCAAGGTAAGTTACAAATATAATACACAAATGGCACACCAGCTTGAGCTATCCGTAAGCGCTAGCTAACTAGCGACCCGCGGTTCATGACATGCTGCTGCAGTGTTGGACATTCCTGTCCTTGTACTGCTGCTAAGGCCAAAGGAATTGTGAGTGTCCTTTAGGCTAAACATTTGAAATAATATAAACAATATGATATTCAAACTTTTGACTGCTTTCTATAATAACTACATAACACTATACTTATAATTTTACCAGTACTTGAATAGTACATTTTAAAATAAACTACTTGCAATACTTAAGTACCTAAAAATCTTGAATACTTTAGCACTTCTACTTAAGTGTGGTGCTTAAAGAGCACTTCAACTTCTACTCAAGTCACTTTTTTGATAGAGCACTTGTACTTTCACTCAAGTCTGGGTCTCTAGTACTTTATACATGTCTGGTAATGACTGTAATGTATAGCAAGCACTCCCTCACTCCAAAGAGATACTAAAGAGAAAACAATTAAATCTAAAGTTAGTGTATAATTACTGTGTCTGTGTTTGTGTGGAAAGTCCTAGCAGAACATGCAAATTAGACCAATCATAAGGTTGACATCTAAATAGCTAGTGTTTGCAAACCCTCACCTGCAACATTTACTCTGTCAGGGACACTCAAACATTACTGGGTGCGTATTACAGAAACATATCTTAAAACGGTTATAATCAATATTCAAATAATTAACAATAGATCGTAACAAACCTGCTCAGCACCAAACTGCAGAAAGACCAAGCAACTAGCTGGTGAACATAGTGAAGCATTTAGAAGCTAAAGAGAGCGATATTTTTCTCAGGACTTGGTTGAGCCCACAACAGAGCTAAAAGAGAGACTATAACTTACAATCACTGTTGGTTAGTAACACAACTTTAAATGTAAGCTAATGTTACTTGTATCCGATAGATGTTTAAATAGTCATGGTTTGCTAGCAGGTTTACCATATTAACTTAAAATGTGTCGTGTTTACAGCTTGTTGTGCTGCCTCCAAGTGGTCCTAAAAATCTGTTAATACAGATTTAAGTTGGGATACCTCCACAGGTCACAAGATCATTTTCATTTTCATGCTCATGCATTTGCTTATTTATTTGCTGCTCCAATACAATAGTAGTAGTCAGCAGTAGAGTAGCCAACACTGCAGTCACAGTATTTGTTTTATTGTGTATCCCTCATGACCTGGTAGTTGTGTTGAGAGAGAGAGAGAACAATCACCACCGTACCTTGTACTGTATATGCCAACTGTGTGTGTGTGTGTGTGTGTGTGTGTGTGTGTGTGTGTGTGTGTGTGTGTGTGTGTGTGTGTGTGTGTGTGTGTGTGTGTGTGTGTGTGTGTGTGTGTGTGTGTGTGTGTGTGTGTGTGTAAGAAAGTGGGGCTAAGAATTCCTTCAACATAATACACCTGGTGACTAAGTCGACAAGCATCTTCGCTATGCTTTCATCCAACCCAAATGTTTTCTTTATGGCTTATTATCCGTCACTTTGTGTTGTCTGCAGTGTCTTGGCTAGAGATTATCTGTAGTGCTTATAAAAGCACTGTAAAAGAGTTTATTTTCTTTGCACTGTTCTTTTACCTTCCAGTGTCTCTGGCAGCGGTCGCTTTTAAAGGCCCAAGAAACTCCCACTCATTTTTTCTTTTTTTGCTACTGAAAGGAGCCGGCTGGAACTTCATAAGTAGCGCTGTCATCCCAGCCGTGTTTGCCTCAATGGAGCATTTCCATGTAAAATCGTCAGATATCTTTTCAAGCACTATTTACTCAGTAAGCTTTTTCCAGCACCGCCCTGCCTCTCACACGGTTTCATTACAGTCTAACCTGGGTGTGAGCAACACGTAAGCAATGCGTAGCTGTCTTGTCCATACTGGTTCCATTTGAGCTGTGCATTCAAAAGAATAATTTTAAGAGCAAAACAACATCAGGCCATAAAAAATGTCGTTATGTGATTATGTTATTGTTGACATGCCACATACGTACACAGGCTATATAGAATTCAAAACTATAACTTGTCACATCATATTAAGTGAGCCATTATATACATACATTATTATATACACATTATATCTGCTAAATGTCAGCATATTAACATTTAGTCACTGTATCATCAGGGTTAATGAACAAAAGGATTACGTGTTAAAAACTACACAACATGCATGCAAGAGACATGATAATCTAAAGTCTAGCCTAGGTTCTCAGATACTGCAATTTCCTTCTTCAATGTCACTGACTGCACCATTAACTTTTAACCTTAACTATTTATGATGTAATATTTGGTATCATTGTAATCCTGGATCATCAAAACATAGGGGTTGACATCACCTATTCTGTGTTGCCATGTTTGATTCAGGAGACATGACACAAAACACATATTTCGGTAATGGCGGAAAGTGAAATGGCCGACATGGCTGCCACGAGGTTTTTGCGATGGCTCCCTTTCTGAAAAAGTACAGCACCCCAAACTGTACAAGTGTACCAAATTCCATGCTTTTATGAAAAAGTGAACATAATTTTCACAAATCATCCGGACTAATTGTCATTGTGAGCATGTTGGCATGGTCACGTTAGCATGACTTGTTATGAACCAGGTTTGGCTAGTGGAACAGAGGCTATCCAAGACTTTTTATAGCTATACAAACACTGGGGTTGTCGAAAGCATGTTGACCAGGTTTGGGAATAGTTAGCTCCTATAAATACAGCGTTTACTCAATATTCCCTTGATTTTCTGTCATCGTTACAGCTTAAAGCAGTGATTAAGGCCACCAATGTCACCAAGACAAGTTCCTGTCTCTTTATTGTGTTGGGACAACAGCGTTAATCTAATGTGGTTGCTACCAGGATGTGACAACCACATATCTTTGACCTAAAGCCTTAACAACAGGTGAACCCTGTTAATTAAATTCCCAATAGATCAGTTGGGAAGATTTAATTAATTGATACACATCTGAATGTCAGTTACTGTTAGGTAAATAGAGCAGATCTAGAGGTGATGGGAGATAGATGGGGATGCTGAGATAGAGACGTGGAGTCAAGAGGGTGAACTGACAGAGAGAGAGAGTGATCAACCATGAGCCCGCCCATACACACACACACACACACACACAACTGCAACACTGGTCCTTATCAGTGATTAAGGGAGGGAGTGCATTAAGTTGTGTCATTGTTCCCCCCCTTCTCTCTCTCTCTCTCTCTCTCTCTCTCTCTCTCTCTCTCTCTCTCTCTTCCCCCTTTTTTTTTTTTTTTTTTTTTTTTTTTTTTTTTTTTTCTTTTAATCAGGGGAAGTCACAGCTGACATTCTCTCTGCCCACACAGGAGCTTCCTGAATGACCAAGAAACATTTACCGGTAACACATGCTGTTAGTGTGTGTTGCTGGCTGAATCATTGACTTTCTCTATGCTCTTTAAACTCCTAATATTGTATATTGCCCTAAAAAAAGCCATAGATTGGACAACTGGACAACAGCCAACTGGATTTGTATAGAAGTGACTCTCGACAAATTACATTTATATGGAAATTGGCGTCCATTGAACGTGTCGGTTCAGGTGTCTCATTTAATACAATTTATCTGTTTATTGTTTAATTTTATGTAGGAGTCTGTAAAAGCTCATGCTTAATATCAAGTGAAATTGTCGTAGATGAATTGCCTGTGTAAAGATGGTAGTGACTTAAAAAGTAAACATTTTGGAGATACAAGGTAAACCTCATAACCATTTGTTACTGGCTTAAAGTGGCTACAATCAATATTTTAATACACCAGTACTCGTATGTTAAAAGAGGCACTCGTGAAGAATACCAGAGATTTTCACGAACTTACGACAGACAGAAAAAGTTAGCAATGAGCTTGTCAATATTGACTAAAATTTGCTATCAAACTAGAAACATGACTTCATATGAATGCTAATGTTGCTCCCTATCTGCTGTTATCTGCTGCATGTGCAAGTGTATTGTCTAATAGCAATTAGTGTTTTTTGTTGGTGTTGTCTACAGTACACACAAGTCATTACCTTTCAAGCAAACAACAGTTAATGTCTGTAGCTTCCTTTATCATGGGCTACATCCCCTATTTCAGTTAAAATCTGAGTCTACTTTATTTTTTATTTTTATTTTTGTAGTACAGTAAATCAGTAGCCCAGTGCAGTGCAGCATTTTAAATGTTTCCGTACCTTATTTAAAATCTAATAATAAATCTAATGATTTTCCTTCTTCTTTTTTGAATTTCTTTGCTTGACAAGATAATGTGTAAATTGTGACAGCGCCTTTGACTTATCTGCAGTAAGGGGGTCGCTTAAGTGCCTTTGAGCAGTAGGGCCACAAAGGCCCCGGAGCTATGGTCACTAAGATAAGGAAGGGGAGTATGTCTTATTGTCTTTACCTGCACCGAACATGATGTCAATACACTGCCCTTAAGTTAAGTTTACCTGTAGTTTCCACACACACCGGCAAAAGCAACATTGACAGACACACATGTCAGAACTCTGACAGTCTTAAACTACTCTTTCACTTTTCCACCCAATAACCCTCCTCCTCCCCCAGTCAAACTCAACGCCGCCGCTCTCTGGCTCATTGAGAACAGCATGCGACTGCTCAGTCAGTTTCAGCTGAATGTTATCTTGTCCCGTCCGTCTGTAAACCAGGACAAGCAGAGCATATCTTTTGTGCAGCTGAACGCTCTGCCTGCTCTGTTGATGAGGCGGAAACACTTAGAGGAACCACTGAAAACCCTGATCCAGAGCAGCTTACCTCTAGCATTGGCGTAGATAAGAAATAGTGAGCCAGGGAGTTCAAAACGGAGGAAACTATCGTAGCTTTTTAGCTGTGTTGCACCATTCATTTTCATGTAACCCTCCTCTGTCAGAGTATACACTGCTCTACAAAAGAAGCGTGGATTGCAGCCATTTACGTCCAACCAAATACATCTTTTGGATAAATTGTGTGAACTTAATTGGATTTCACATCAGGGACTGGGCCCGGTTCTGAGTACGCTTATCCCCAAAGTCCAGTTCATTTGATTTGTGTGAACACTGTGTACCGTACCTGTGCAGGGTTCATCAATCCGTGGCCAGTTCCACTTAAAAATGTGGTCTTGAGTATAGTTCATGTGTACTCGGGTACAATTCGCATAGCAATGCGTATCCATGACACTGTGTACATTAAAAGAGCCTTGAACTTGTTTTAAGGTGTTGTGTGTGTGTGTTTTCACTTCATCAAAGCTAATTGGAACATTTTGATCGCCTAAAAATGTCTTGTTCAGGGTTCTGACAACCAAGCTCGCTAGCTACCACTATTGTTAGCTGGTAATTTAAGGGAAAGTGTGTTGATGTTCTGTGTACTGTTGTACATGCAAACGAGTGATGCTAATAATCGGAGGTTCGCGTTAACCCACAGGTAAATCTCCACTGGATGACTCGCTTCAGAAGGGTTGAAAATCTGCAACTTTTCCTCTTTAGCATTTAGCGCAGCGCCATTGCAACCATAAAGAACACTGGCTTGGCCGCGTCATCCTCCCCAGCTCCACCAATGGGTAATGTCACTGCTGCTACGTTCATTATTTTTACAGACTATCAGTCCCTGCAGGATTTTGCAATCACAACAATTCACGCAAATTCAACCAATCACAGTGAATTCGGTGTGACTAGCAGTTTTACCGCAAATTTGCGACTTCAACCAATCACAGCAGTCCCACGTGCCAGACTTTGCGTCACTATGTGACTCTGAGAGCCACTGACCAAGCGGGAGTGAGAACGGGTTGACGTAACACACATACGTCGCCAAATTAATTTCCTTGTTTCTGATATGAAGACGAGACGTGTGGGACTCGAACATCTCATATTTACCAACAAAACGTACAGCGAAAGACATTTCAGACCATCCTGCCAACCTGTATACATTTTAACATCAATGTATGCTGTAACGTTTTTTCACTCTAAAGTCGCTAAAAGCGGCTGCTGTTTCAATCCTGTTGGCTCCCTGCAGCGGGGCGGGGCTGCTGCTCAGTTCCCCTAACGCCTGAGTCCAATAAGTACTTTATCAAACCGTATGAATGTGTGTCCCAGGTCAGGATAGGAAATTAACTAACAATGTCAAGATCAACAAGCATGCATGGGTGATAAAGTAGGAAGAAAAAAAGTAAAAAAATAAATAAGTTAAGAGAGCTTTTGCCACCAACATTACAAGTAACATTTAAAAAGCTTATACAGAACGTTTGTTTTGTATTATTTAGTATTATTTTAGGAACTAAGCCTAAACTACAATCCAATGTCACTCTCAATGCTTTAGCAGGTAGCCGATGTTTTCTTGGGCACAAGATGGTTTTAGTAAAATATTGAGAAAAGGAAACCTCTATTTGTCTTTTTGGGCTTACAGTTACACCTTTATTTTCTACACAGCTACTCAGCTGCGTGGCGTGTCCGTTTTTATTCCGGCTCCCATGTTAACAGGTTAGAGCTTGCACACTGCCTGCCTGACACGTACGTCTCAGGCGTCTCGAGCCGCGCCGAAAACGCGTGCATGCTAGAAAGAGGACAGACTCCTATTTTTTTACGCGACACGCAAGCATGATGGAAGCGTTTCCAGGCAAAATAGAATATGAAAAGATGTTTATATGTCATTCTGACACAAATGCATTTAATAAATGACATTTTGATGTTTGAAAGTCTCTAGGTTTTGACATAAATGCAGATATAAATGTGATAAAAAAAAAATAAAATAAATAATTATCGATTTTCAAATATTGCACCTGTCAATACAGAACAAAATATTCTGTAGCCTATTTTGCCGTCAATACTGGCGACGTTATCTTTGCTGTTATTTCATTTTATCAGTGGGAAACATACAGTACATGTGTACAGACAAGGCTAGCAGCAGCAGCGCCGCGTCAGACACGTTTCTGGTGTGCAAAGGCATAGAGAACGCCACTCAGCCACCACGCAACAGAAATGCCACGCTCACGCCACGCAGGCAGTGTGCAGGAGGCCTAACACTCACTCAAATGCTGCTGTGTTTTGCTCCATCTAGTAAAAGAGGAATGGTTTGAAAGCAACTTATATTCCAGGAGTCAGACATTACGTGGAGTTTGATGGCTGTTTCAGGGCCGTTTTGTGTTGTAATAAACGGTTTGGCTTGTAACACTCGGGGAAAGCTTGCCCACAGTAATAAAATGGGATTGATTGAGGATAAATGCATGGGGAGGCTACCACCTACAGTCAGCATTTTATCACAGGTGGCAGAAAGGGGGAGAGAATCAGAAAAGGAAAGAAAAACAGATTATATTCTGGCAATTCCTGAAACTATGGAGAAGGGGGAAACATCATTTGACTGGCAGCCACCTCAGTCAGTCAAAGCTAATTTAAGGGGAGATCATAAAAGGTCAAAGCTGCCAGTGAAAATGAAAGAAATAATAGATGGAGATAAACCAGGATATCATGAACTTAAGGGGCTATTTTATATCAGTCACTTTTTAATAAGCAACAACTACATGCATATTTACAGCCTTTTTTACTGGGCAGTGAACAGTCGCACAGTGGTGAGTTCAGCCGGGTCGCTGATATTATAACTACAGAATAATGCTGATGTTATCTTTTTTCATTAGTAGTATAATATTTCCCTGCAGAGAACAAATCCAAAACACAATAAGGGACCGTTCGGTATTTATGGAATGGACCACTGGAGGAAAATAGGGGAGGGTCATGTCTTTTTATTCTTTGCTGGGGGGAGGGTCGCCCAACATTTTTTACTCTAGGAGGGGGGTCACCCAACTTTTGTATTCATGAAAAGAGCAACATTTCAAAGTGGCTTGTTTGGTGCATAAGTCTCGGCCAACCATCAGCACCCTACCAGATGGGTCTGACCGCATATGTGGAGTTTGCTGTGGGCAAGAGGAGCACTGCCCCCCTGGTGGCTGAAACGGGTAATTGCATTGTTTAAAAAATGAGTGGAATAATTACGTTTGGCATGACCAGATATTTTATCAATATTTTAAATAACACAAAACAACTAAATGGTGGTAGGTAATCTGATTTCATATATTGCTTTAGTAAAAAAAAATAATTCCTGGCTGATGATGGTAGCAGCAGGACGCAAAAAACGAAAATTACTGTTGCACTGGACATCTTGCCATGCCAACGTTGCCATAAAGGTTTCCTAAATGCTATGCATATAAATTTGATGTCAGCTTGATTGCGCGTTTTGTGTAGATTTGGACTTCTATACGTTTATTCCACTTTGTTTAAATGGCGAAGTGGAGAGGCCTCGTTCACCTGTATGGAGCTGGCTGGTGAATGTGACACGCGTATGCCTTGCTGGATACACCGTGACATTTTTTTGTGGATCTACTGATCGCTTTGGATTACTTTTTTTTGTGTCATTGGATTATGGCAAAATACGGATCTTTTTTCTTAACGTGTCTTGACATTTTATGGTGTGATTGCGCTGCGTTTGGAGAGGCATCTCAACAGACTGTAGGTCGAACACTGATTGTTCACTGTTACATTTTAGTTGAATTATTCCGCCACCGTCTGTCTATTGCGTTCCAAGACAGCCGTGCCGCGATTGATTATTACCCATGTGTGCTTTGTTGAATGGTCTCAATGTTTTATTCTTTTATTTCATGTGAATACTAGTTTACTAGAGGAGTAACTTAGTATTTGAAATAATGCAGTAATGCAGGAAGTGTGCATTTAGTTTCCATGCTTATTGTGTTTCCCCAACAATGTTAGTGAGTAAATCTACTGAAATGGCCACCACACCATAACAGAGGAGTGGGATGCGTAAGATGAGAAAGCAGAGGTTAAGCCACGTATCTCATAGATGTAAACAAACAATGGGAATCTGTACGTCTTTACCAAGCGCAAACCAGCATAGAAGGCATCAATGAAATGTTGAGGAGGGTCATGCCTCTTTTCCTAATCGTTTTGGAGGGTCATACAAAATGTATTGCCGGCGAAGGGAGGATCAAATCTTTTTTTGACTAAAGGTCCCAAAACTCCTCCGGTGGCCCCTTAAATAAATAACGAACAGTCCCTAACAGGTATTGACTGCAGTTACAGCGTGCCTCAAAGGTCAACATACAGACAAATTAAATGTGCGTCCATGCCATGGCATTGTTTTCCGACGGTTCATAATTCCGAAGCCCCAACACTCCAAAAAATGTCCGATAGGGCTAGCATCGCTTAGAAAAAGTTTTTATTTTCATCTAAACATTCAATAATTTGCGGGACAAAACCTTTTTTTTTTTTTTTTTTTTTTAAAGCAAAATTAAACTGTTGAAACTATATTCTCAGACAGGCTTGCTGCGAGCATATCACTCCGACCAAGTACTATATTCTTCCGCCTGAGAATATAGTTCCCGGTTTGTTTACGGTTAGAAGATGGCTGTGTCTCATATTACGTTGTTTTTTGTACAAGCTGAGCATCTACAAATCACAACATGTAAATAGGAACATGTTGGCGTTATTTTGTCACTTATTCGGAGCAGTAGGATTACTGGAACCATTCACCTGCCTGTTCTGTGATGGGCTGATGCCGCTGGAGCCGTCAGACAGCGTTACAGCACGCACAGAGATGAGAAGGGTATGTATCGACTTGTCTAACTCTGGGGGTTACGGTGAATAAGCTAAATTCCCAATAAGTCGGCGTGTTCCTTTAAAGCGCAGCCTTTTTAATCAGGAGAACATTTATGTACAGTATCTCACAAAAGTGAGTACACCCCTCACATTTTAGTAAATATTTCATTATATCTTTTAATGGGACAACACTGAAGAAATGACACTTTGCTACAATGTAAAGTATTAAGTGTACAGCTTGTATAACAGTGGGCCGCACTGTGTAAATGTGCAGTTCCCTCAAAATAACTCAACACACAGCCATTAATGTCTAAACCGCTGGCAACAAAAGTAAGTACACCCCTATGTTAAATTCCCATAGAGGCAGGCAGATTTTTATTTTTAAAGGCCAGTTATTTCATGGATCCAGGATAATATGCATCCTGATAAAGTTCCCTTGGCCTTTGGAATTAAAATAGCCCCACATCATACCCTTCACCATACCTAGAGATTGGCATGGGGTAGATTCCATAAAATCATCTCTCAATGCAAATCAAACCAGCTATTAGGCTAACTAAAAAAACCATGAAAAAAAAAAACATAAAACCATGCCAATCTCTAGGTATGGTGAAGGGTATGTGATGATGTGGGGCTATTTTAATTCCGAAGGCCAAGGGAACTTTATCAGGATGCCTGCCTCTATGGGAATTTAACATAGGGGTGTACTGACTTTTGTTGCCAGCGGTTTAGACATTAATGGCTGTGTGTTGAGTTATTTTGAGGGGACTGCACATTTACACTGTTATACAAGCTGTACACTTAATACTTTAAAACATTGTAGCAAAGTGTCATTTCTTCAGTGTTGTCCCATTAAAGATATAATGAAATATTTACTAAAATGTGAGGGGTGTACTCACTTTTGTGAGATACTCTATTTCCATTTCCATTACCACATCTTTCCCCTACAGTATCACTCATCTATTTTCCTTATGTAATCCTGTGTATTTAGTTTGTCTGGGTTATGAGGCGCTTTATAAACTAATAAAAGCATTTACAAATGCTATAAAAATAAAGACATTCTTATAATTTAGTCTAGAAGGCAGAACCACTCCCTAGGGCAGCAGTTCATCATCAACCTCTGACTGGGCTGCTGGATAAAGACGAGGGAGTGGTGCCCAGAGTAAACGGTCCCAGTGATCCGTCATCTAGTTACACTTGACAGAACATTACTACCTGACTGACATTCTAAGTATTAATAATAAACGGATTACTGCACTGCTTTCCTCTTCCGATGAACAGGCTGGCAGTTGTCCCACAAAGCTACAGTAGCCAGTTATCTCAGTCCAACACACATGCACACTCACACAGGATGAGATCAGCTCTGCCGAGACAAAACCAATAATAAGGGGTCAATATGAGGTCAGTCTGTCTCCTGGAACTATTTTTTTGTTGTGCAGAGATTATATTATCGTTGATAATCTAAGCTGCAACAGGACTGGCTGCTGACGGGGTTTGCCTGAAATAAAAAAGATCAGACCGGGGTCATGTGTAGGTTATTTAAAATCCAATTTATTCTATCAGTTTGAAAATCTGGTTTAATTTTGTCCCTGTGTGACTTCTGTATCAATCTGTCCTCTTGTCACTAAAATAGCTGCGTGTTTCACCGCTCGACATGTGAAGGTTGACAAGACGAGGCCTGAAGTCATCCTATTTTCCAGTACCCAAGATTTTATAAAGCCATCCTGTTAGAAAGCTAGAAAACAAAAACAAAGTGAGCATGTTTGTTGTGGAAAAGTGAATGTGAACGTGGTCATTTTTTTGCATTAAAAAATCTTGCTGTTCGACAGCTAAATCTGAAACCTCTGGTATCAGAGCATACTTATTAAAACATCCCGAGTTTTATAAATGGCCCTGGCTCGCAACCACCTTATCGTGCAACAATGGAACTTTGACAAACACAGCTTCACTGTGATATCTATGTATCTGTTGCAGGAAATCAGTGGATTTGCCTGGAAAGTAAGACAATTATTTGAAGTGGCTGCGGAATGCTTCGGAAAGTAGTTGCAAGCTATGTAAATTACACATTTAGTATTTATTGGGCTGTAAAATGTAAAACCACCATTGTGGTTGTTTCATTATGGTCACATTCCTTGTAGGAAAAGCCTTCCAAACTTAGTTTGCATTTAGCTTCTTAACACTTGGCAACTTGTCCCTACAAACTGTTTTAGCTCATGAAAGATCTGTAACACGATGTCTATACGGGTACCATAGTGAAAGCAGCAGCAGCTGTTGTTGTGGCCTGTGTATTAAAATAGAAGCGTATCTTTTCTTTTAAGATGTAGACACATATAGCCGACGGCTGACCGTTGACAGAAAACCCCGTCGATATGATCAGTCGCGTCCCCGAGGTCCAAAAAACTGCCACAGAACAGACCAAAAAGACGAGAGGAGACGAGACGTAATACATCTCTATAACAGCAGGCGGCGCTAATCTGTAATGTTGCCCAAGAAATGAAAACCGGCAGCTGATTGGACGAACGCGTCACATGGGTTTGTTTTCTCCGGAAATTCAAAGCCAGACTGTCATGGCGGCTCGTTCAGAATACGATCTCATATTGTACCAAAATAGTTCACTGAAACAGGTTTCTGAAAACATTTTAAGCGAGAAATAGGCCATGCAGCTGCTGAATCTGTCTTCATTTCAGATCAACAAAGGTCAGTTTAAAAGATTTTCATCAGATTTTGAGAGACTCTAGTTACCTCATTCCGCTCGTCATTTCCGGGTGAGTCCCGACTGCCCTGCCGCCGACCGAACATGTCAGGTTGGCCAAAATGAATGCCGACAGCCCCCCAGACGGACGACGGCACGGGACACACCAAACAGATTTGAGTCACTGACCTCGCCAGACTGTCCCACAGCCCATAATCGGCCTGGTGTGTCAGCGCCCGGGACAACTGTCCTCCCATGAAAAAAGCTTCCATAGGTCTTTTGTTTAAGCAGCAATTACAACTCCTATTAACGTTTATAGTGGCGGCGCCCTCAAGTGGCCTCCTGTAATTATTACGGGAGCAAAGCAGGAAGTAAGGTGATCAAGTATAACAAACACTGGAGACCCTACTGTCTATGTGGAGACCGGGGTTCGAACATAGACAGTTAAATACATGGACCAATAGATCCCGTTGCTCTGGACAGCGACCAGTGAAGGATATTAGAAGTCACTTTTCTGGTGATGGCTGAGCGTTACTGCGCAGAGACGGAGAGCGTAGGTATATGTAAAGAGATAACATGGACACAGGCTAATTATTGCTAACTAAAATGCTAGTTAACATTAGTAATTAAACCTAAACAGCTAATGTGAGTCGAAACTGCCTGCGAGCTTCTCCTGTACTGTACGGTAATTCCTCTACTATGCGACAGTAAGCCGCACGTTTATGACACAATCGTTAGCCTATTTTTACAAAAACGTCTGCTACGGAGCCATAACATGAGATACAAGGTAATGGAGCCTTTTATACATTGTCGTGTTTCTTTAGAAAGAAAACAATGGACAAATAGTCTTTAAACACTTCATATGTAAAGTTATTCACTGTCAAAGTGGCGCCAAAATGAATGGCAGTCAATAGAATGCTAACGGGAGGTGATGGGTTGGTAGCAACAAAATGGCTCCATAGGAGCTACGGTTTGTAGACGCTCGCTTTCCCCCTTGGTTTTGAGTCCCGTTTGAAAATAAAAGTAAACAGCAAGTTTTTTTTATGTCCCGTTCTGTGTCACGTGCTAACCGGAAGTTTACTAACGTAACAGAGGATTATTACCCAAATCACGATCTTTTTCTAAGCTTAACTAAGTGGTTTTGGTACCTAAACATAACCAAACAGCGGCCGTTACGTTCTGTCATTTAGATATGAGGACGGGAACTCTCCTGTGGCTGGTATTAGACGGTAGGATTAAACAACCTTTATCGTCGTATGGTTTGGTGGAGAATGCCTATACAGACAATAACTATATGGTCAGGCTATCAGTTGTCATCCTCAAAATTCTGGTCAGTAAACACTTTTGTTAGAGGGATACTTTGACATTTTGGAAAATACTCATTTTTATTATCTCGCTAAACGTGGGATGAGTAGATTGATACTACTGGATCGACTGGATCCATCGATGGATAGATGTCTCTTAGTTTAAATGTAAAGTCATAAATAGACTAGGGGCAGAGGGAAACAGCTGGCCTAGCTGTGCCCATTCAATTTCTGTTTGTGAACAAATCAAACAAAAAATAACTTAACTAGTAAAAATTAGAGGTGCTCATATGCCATTTTTTACCTTTTAAACAGAGCCTGGTTAGCTGTTTCCCCTTGTTTCTATTCTTTAAAGTTAATTATCAACTGGCTTTAGCTTCATTTTTAGCATAATAACATGAGCGTGGTATTAATCTTCTCATCTCTCTGCAAGAAGGCGATTAAGCATATTTCTCAAGAACTATTCTTCTAAAACAAGTTTATAAAGTGTAAGTGTGTAACCTTTGTGGACCATCAGCAGGTTGAAGTTGTTGAAAGAGCCCCTATTATGCTTTTGGGGATTTTTCCCCATCTATAAATGTATAAAGTACAAAAAAAAACACGTTACTCTAAATGGAGCATTCTCTCCCAGAGACAGCACTTTTTCTCAACTGCCTGAAACATCTCGCCCACATTCCTGTTTGAAATTCCTCAACTAGTAAAACAGATTTTTTTGCAAATATTCACTCACTTTGAATTGAATGCAACATGTTCCAAAAAAGATGGGACAGGGGCATGTTTACCACTGTGTTACATCACCTTTCCTTTTAACAACACTCAATACGCATTTGGGAACTGAGGACACCAATTGTTGAAGCTTTGTAGGTGGAATTCGTTCCCATTCCTGCTTGATGTACGACTTCAGTTGCTCAACAGTCCGTTGAGCAACAGTCTCCGTTGTCGTATTTTGCGCTTCATAATGAGCCATACATTTTCAATGGGAGACAGGTCTGGACTGCAGGCAGGCCGGTCTAGTAGCCGCACTCTTTTACTACGAAGCCACGCTGTTGTAACACGTGTAGAATGTGGCTTAGCATTGTCTTGCTGAACTAAGCAGGGACGTCCCTGAAAAAGACGTTGCTTGGATGGCAGCATATGTTGCTCCAAAACCTGTTTGTACCTTTCAGCATTAATGGTGCCTACACAGATTTGCAAGTTACCGCCATGGGCACTAACACCCCAACCCTACCATCACAGATGCTGGCTTTTGAACTTTGCGCTGATAACAATCTGGATGGTTCTTTTTCCTCTTTGGCTCGGAGGACATGAGGTCCATGATTTCCAAAAACAATTTGAAATGTGGACTGGTCAGACCACAGCACACCTTTCCATATTGCGTCAGTCCATCTCGGATGAGCTCGGGCCCAGAGAAGCCGGCGGCGTTTCTGGGTGTTGGTGATATATGGCTTTGGCTTTCCATGGTAGAGTTTTAACTTGTAGATGTAGGGGAACAAGCACAGCCCGCCCAGTGGCTTGTTTGAATTTAGTTGACCAATCACAACAGAGTGGGCCAGCTGACCATTCAGAGCAGACTGGGCTTTTCAGGGAGGCGGGCCAAGAGCTCAGAGTGTTTCAGGCAGAGGTGCTGCAGCAATGGACAGTATGAGAAACACAATATCTTTATTGGACAGAACCTATTCTACTAGACCCCAAATACAAATATGATGCTGAAAAGGAGTATAAGAGGGGCTTTTTAAAAAAAGCCTGCCTGACTACACTGAGCTCTGTTTGAGGCCTTGTATGGACTGTAACTTTCTATGCATAATAATGATGATTAGTGTGTTAAATCAAAATGCTGCATTCTTATCTCAAGCACCTGCATCACTTAAAGTGAACGTGCATCATTGTTTCTGATTGGGTTTTGTATTCATTGTGACAAGTAATTATATCCCATCGCTTATCTAAAATCTCCTGCACTTTTACGCATCCCAGTTTGCTTCAGGCCAGTTACTCCTGCTCAGCTGTGCTCAGTGGAATTCCATCGCTGATGATTTGACCGGCTGCTGCTTTTTACCCTCGGCCCTGCACTGAAGCTTTACCCGGGTCAACAGTGAAGCCGAAATGATGAAAAACAGACATTTCTCATCTCAGGGGTTCATCTGTCAAGAACAGACTCACTGGCATCTCAAACCTTTTTCCACCACGTGTCTGCCTTTCTGCTGTTATCTTAAATCGTGTTTCAAAATCCTGTTCAAATTATACCGCCATACAAGGAGATGAATGAGTGCTTGAAGAGTTTTAGTCCAAAGTAAAACTTTGACCATTTAAAAAGCAACACACGCTTACATAAAATGACTGATGGCAAAAACAAAAGTTAAAACAGTGGTTGATAAATATCACAGTATACTTTCAGACTGAAGACATTGAACAAATGTTATTATATATGAAGCAGGAAAAAGAAAATTATGCAGTTATCAAGCTCAAACTATCTTCCAAGGCATTAGACACACATTCAAGGCAATTACCATGACATCCCCAAGCTGAGGTGCTGAACTGCTAGAAAAGTGTGTGTGTGTGTGTGTGTGGGTGGGGGGGGGGACATTGGTTGATTGACCCACAGCATGCATGTGAATACATGAATATGAAACCTAAACAATGCTTTTCAACTCTGACCTCCATGATTACTTTGGCTGTCAATCAAGATTCAGGTTTCTCTCTCTTAAACGCACACACACACACACACACACACACACACACACACACACACACACACACAAACACAGATGTTGGGGAATACCATAAACAGATTTCACAGGGTCAGTCAATTGAAAGCAGAATTATTGTCCTCTCACCTAAACACTTCAGCCTCAACCTTGCTTTTCAATAACGTTCACATGCAGTTGCTTACACCAAACCACATAGAAAGAAAGCATCATTAAGGACAGTCCAAATATAATGCTGATATATGCTGTCACTTCTTCCCCCTGCAGGTGACCATACACCTTCACTAACTCTACCCCAACCTTAACTGTGACCCTGACCGTTGACCCCTCCACGGTCTCTAGGCACTCATTGAACCCCCCCCCGGATCATGTTTCTGCTTTGAAATAATCTGCTGTTTTGTTTTGTGGGTGTGTGTACCACAGCAGGCAGCTGTTTTCAACATATATCTGTTTTCAGTGAAAAAGCTCTAAAAACCCCCTAGTGTACGCTACCAGCTCAAAACCACACATCAGAAAGACACAGGTAGCGAGCAGCTGGTGGACATAGTGGAACATTTAGCAGCTAAAGAGACCGAGCGTTTTTCTACACAACAGCAGGACACGGTAGCTGGAGCTTTAAATGTGGAGCAGCAGCAGTAAGAAATGTTTGCACTAACAGTAACGTAATACATCTCTGAAACAGCGTTAGGAAACTGAACGGTACACTGTAACGTCCTTGTAGTGTGTGTTTGCGTTCCGGCTTCAGTGTGCAGATTGAGTTTTGCAAAGTCATCATGCAGTTGGTAATGCAGGTTTTTGGAAGCTAGGCTATTTAACTTGGACTGAATTGATTAACTGGATCGATATAACTACAGGATAGCTATAGCCTAGGGTGACCAGACGTCCCGGTTTGACCGGGACAGTCACGATTTTGAGTTGCGTGTCCCAAGTCGCTAAAACTAAAATGTCCCGGTTTACACCAACTACTATGAAATTGTCCCGGTTGTCAGCGATTACATAGCCAACATGGTCTAATTATAGCCCGATCATTAACTAAACCCACGTAGAAAGACTAATAAAGCGTCCAGCGTATGATTTTAACAATGTGTGTTTGTGTGTGTGTGTGTCAGTCAATCGTAGCGGTCTGCGTCTGCATAATCTGTGCAGCCAGCGTTAAATGTATATTTTGTAAAAATTGTTGCAATGCCTCTTCTTATCTGTCTCGTTTTAACCAGTCCCTCCAGGATTTTGCGGCCTTTTCTTGAGATTGTTGCTGCCCAAAATGCCTGATTTTGCGGGAGCTGTCCTCAATTTAGGTCATTGTGTCGTCTCATCTCCGTGTGTTTGTGTGTGTGCGCGCATCAGTCTCGGGGGGAACTGACCAGCAGCCCCCCCCCGCTGCAGAGAGACGACAAACAGCAGCAGCTTCAGCGACTTTAGAGGGAAAAAACGTTACAGCGTGTTCAAATGTATACAGGTTGGCAGGATGGTCTGAAATGTCTTTCGCTGTACATTTTGCATTTCACGTGAATTCAACCAATCACCTTGACTTTGGTGCAACTCGCAATTTTGACCAATCACCGCAACTTTTCCGCAAATTAGACCAATAACCAGAGTTTCCTACGACTTCGACCAATCCCAGAACTCCTGTTTCCTGGGAGAAAGTCTTGTGTTTCCCCGCTTAACTTCTTCCAGGACACAAACTACGCTGCCCTGCTTGAAAGCCCTGTCTTGAAGGACCCATCCATCCACTACGACCTCCCACCAATGCGGATCAATGTGTTTTATAAAGTGGCCATCATTGTGGTGGATACAGTAATAAACACGTGAAATACATACGAATTACAGTGCATTACTTTTAGCTATATGTATGAATGGTTCGTGGAACAGCCTGCATACAGAATACAGTACGGTTCGTCCAAAATGTGCCGCAAAAGTTAAACATTTTCTAAATACTCGGAGGGAGGAATTTTGTAACACATTGGAGATCACAGAGTTTGTCATAGGAATGAATGGACTTTCAGTTGACTTGGCATACATGCACAGAGCTGTGTGGAAACAAGGCAACTCAATTTGTATGTGTTTTTGAGGGGCATTTAATGCCTATATTGATATTTGACAGTATATCAGATGATGGATAACAAGAGGAGAGACATGGGGAAAGATTTGTAATAAAGTCCCCAAGCCATACTTGAACCATGAGAGAGTTGCCCAACCGTTGCCATTTTTAAAATCACTTCCGTTTTCCAGTTTCTTCTTTTCCACTTTCATCCCTGCCTCCTATTCTGCAGTTTCACAAAAATTCTGCCCAGGCGGCTGAACTCTCTGTCACTGAGACTTCCCTCTATCTGTTTTCGTCTCTTTCTCTTTTTGTAATTTTCTTCTTATCCCCCTTTGCTTTCCCAGGGGGTGACCCTTCCTCCTCTTCCACATCTCTGATTCAGAACAAGAAGGGCTGTAACTCCAGACACACACACACACACACAAACACACAGACAGAGTAACCTCAGCGTAGCATTTAAGGATCAATTACTGAATTAGCATCCCAGACTGGAGTGCCAGGAACAGAATGGGAGAGAGAACAACAGAGTTATTTTTTTTTTTTATCATTCTCTCTTTCCCCTCCATTATTGTTTCCCTTGTGGCTTCCCCGTCTCACACTGCAGCCTCTTTGAAAAATGTTGTGAAGGTGAAAACAATTCCTTGCATTGTCTCATAGCTGATTTATCCAAATTCATGTTCATTCATCTTTTTTTTGGCAGGGATGCAAGAAAATACTTTGAATTTATTTTTTAAAAGATGCACAAAATACCACACCATAAATAGACAAACATCCTTTCCTATTTAAGACTGATTCAGTTCACACACACGCACGCACACACACACACACACACACACACACACACACACACACACACACACACACACACACACACACTTTTCTAACAGTTCAGCACTTCAGCTTGGGGATGTTATGGTAATTTCCTTGAATGTGTGTCTAATGCCTTGGAGGATAGTTTTTAATGTGAGCTTAATAACTGCATCATTTTCTTTTTCCTGCTTCATATGTAATGACATTTGTTCAATGTCTTCAGTCTGAGTTCTTTTTTAAAAGGTGCACAAAATACCACACCATAAATAGACAAACGTCCTTTCCTTTTTAAGACTGATTAAATTCACGCACACACACACACACACACACACACTCACACACACACACACACACACAGAGTCTGGCCTGTAATCAGAGCCATGTGATTTTTTTGACAGTAATATGAATTCCTTTTTAATCTAATGTATTGTATCATGCCCCTATAGAAGCTAGATCTGTGTGTGTGTGTGTGTGTGTGTGTGTGTGTGTGTGTGTGTGTGTGTGTGTGTGTGTGTGTGTGTGAAAAGAGAACAGTACAGACTGATAAATGTTGTTGCTAAATGCTCCATATTATGATATACATCAAACACCATACTTATCTCCCACATTCCTGGATTATAATGGGATTAGATTTGTAATGGGATTACAATTGACAACCTCGAAATGGCAATGCAGTGGTTCTCACTGGGGTCTGGGAACTCGCAGGGGGACCTGTAGAAGGGCCCTAGGCACTCATGAAAGGCTTCTTGCCGAGGTGGTTCTAGGCTTTGCCACCAGGGGCTGCATTCTTTGAAGGAGGGAGGGGAGTAGTGTTTGTGTGTGTTACTGTCTGTAAAATGAGTCCACAACTCAAAGATATTCAGTTTACAATCACAGAGGAGGGAAGAAACTAGAAAATGTTCACATTGAAGAAACTAGAGTCAGAGAATTTTCATTTATTTTTTATAAAAATGACTCAAACCGATTAATTGATTATCCAAATATCCGCCGATTAATTTAATAGTTAAGAACTAATCAATTAATCTTTGCAGCTTTGATGCAAACTGTTTTAAAAATGCATTCTATCTAATTTCCAGCAGGGTCCCATTGTATCAAAGTCCATGGGAAAGTGACTCTACTTCTTACTTCATTTTTTACACAGTAAACATTTTCCTGTCGCGTTCATGGTCTCCACCGCTAGTTTGTGTGACGTGCGACGATGTATGGTGGGCGATCGGGGGATGAAGAAGGGGTACTAGGATGGCTGTTGGCCGCCCCCCCCAAAACATGGGTAGGGGAAACATTGAGTTTTACATCGTTACTCCACCCATATGTTAGACATTTACAGGTTGTGCCCCTGTGATAGTGACAGCTGAAGTGAAAGTGAAATTACGCTGCCATTAGCCATCTTTCTTCCTGTCACATTAAAGCGATAGCGGAGCAGGGGTCAGCAACCTTAGGTACGCATGCCACCATTGGTACGCGGTAGCTCAACCAATGGCACAATAGCAATAAGTGTTTTTGGAAATATTAAACTGTCCTCTCATCTACATGCCAAATTATCTCTTTTTACAGCCATTGGCAGGAGCACAGCCTGTTATTTATGGTAGTTTGATTGACTTTTTCCCATCCACATTCCGTGAAGACCTGTCCTCCTACTCTGCCTCTCATTGTCTAGTATACTAGTTGTCTTCTTCACAGAATACGGTGCAAAGGAAAATACAGCCTGAGCGGGCTGGATGATGGCAGGCTTAATAAGTGCTGAGCACACTGATTAACAAGAACATTTTAAAATGGCATATCATATTAAAAAGGTTGCCGACCCGTTGCACACAGTTTACCGATTGTTAAGTGCAACCATTGATCTGTATGGGTGAGAGAGTGATGCTAGTGAGTGTCCTTTATGGCCTGCTCATTCAAGTCGTCCATGTGTTTGTGTTAGTAGATTATTGTAAGTATGCTAACCAAACTAATTTTAGTGCAAGCTGTTTTTGCTCTGGTGTTTTTTTTTTTTTTTACTTTTAGATACATTACTACCATCCTTTGACTGGAAAGGGGCCTGCAAGATTTGCCACTAGCATGGAACAATCCAGAAAGATGCAATCAGATTAGTGATCTGGCTAATAGAGAAACATATGGCACAATGTGTATTAGATCCTCCCCCGGATTTATCCAGTTATAACACATTTGTAGCCGAATTTCAAAACGGACTCTAATGGCGTCTCGTTCTGAATACAATCTCGTATTTTACGAAAATAGTTCACCAAAACGTGTTTCTGAAAACATTTTAAGCGAGAATTAGGCCATACAGTTTTTGATCGACAAAGGTCAGTTTAAGAGATTTTCGCCAGATTTTGAGAGGCGGCGAACTGAGCCAACCGCTCCTCAAGTGGAGTGTGGAGTGCTGCAGGTCACGTCACATGTAGAAATGTCAAGTGGAAGAGATAAGGAAGGCTGCCCAGAGGCAATATTTGTTGTCCCACTATGGCCACGCCAAGACCCGCCTTTCAATAGCTACTATTGGCCAGGTGTCCATGCTTACACAAGGCAACGTAACCTGATTTGTACAGGTCCTATCCCCTGACCAATCGGCTATCCTAACCTTAACCCCTCGAGGTGTAATGCCTAACCCCAACCAATCAAGCTGCTTCGTAGGGAGGGTCTTGGCATGGCCATAGTGGAATTCGAAATGCTGTAGTATATTTCTGGAGTGTTAAAGATTAAAAGAAAAAATAACAAGAACCGTACAGAACCGAAAACCATGACCCTAAAACCCTGATACGAACCGAACAGTGGGTTTTGTGAACTGTGCCACTCCTAAAGTGGGTGTAGCCAGACCTTACTCCACAGCGCTGTGCAGATAAGCCTGGCAATGCGAGACTCAGTGGTTCTTGAGAGGGTTTCAAGATGAATATGAGCACATACCTACACATACACAAATAGTGCGCACACACACAGTAAAAAATCAGTAAAGCTGTTGTCCGGGCATCAGGATTTGAGCATGTGTGTTATTTTGTTTTCAACATCAGAGTCAGACCACACTGATATGTCTGTGTATGTGTGTGAGATATAATGATGGTGAGATTTCACTGCATTTTTTATGATTGGTTCGAGATATGTATCTGATGTATGTAATATCTGTAATACTGTGTTTATCTACTTAAGAATTTAATTTTGTTGACTTACAACTATTGCCAGGAGTTGATCGGATTTAGCAGGGGGTTCAGTCTTTAAACACGCGAGCAAGCACACACACACACACACACACACACACACACACACACACACACACACACACACATATACAGACACGCTGTCCTGAGTAAGAGCGGTTTTCTAAAAGCAGTTGACGAGCCAGCAAAAAGGCCAAGTTTTGACAAGTCTCTCTCGGCCCCACACACGCTCTTTTCTGCCTCACTCTTTCGCTCTACCCATCCATCCTGTCTCTGTCACCCCATCCTCTATTTTCAGACATCACTCTCCTTTCATCTCCTCTCGTCCCAGACATGTCAGCAGTATTTCCCAGAGAGGACAGACACACCACATTAATTATTTCCACAGTCCTGTCCTGTATCAGCAGGCAGAGGGAAGAATTCAGGTCAGCAGAGGCACGCCACATTCTCCACATTTACATGCATATTCAGAGTCATTTATATTTAGGAAAATAGTTGACAACACTGGATTCATTTGGAGTTGTGATTGTGGCCACCTTATGTATTTAAGTACAAAACAATCTGTAGAGTTTTTTCACAAAAAACAGCTGCTTGCTGCGTACGAAAACAGCTCTGATGAGAGCCATGAGACTGAACCGAAACAGTAAAGTAGTGAGCGGTTAAACCAAAACAAAGAGCCGAAAAATGCTAAAACGATCAGTAGAACTGAAGGGAACTGCCGAGATTCGTAATCATTCTCTGTGGGTTCGTGGCCCCCTTTCACATACATGTATATGTAGTTTGAATAAGTCAGATACAGCTCTTGTGTTGATTGTATGGCCTGATTAAGGTTAGTTGCTGAGTAACTTTCGTCTGACAATAATGACGCCTAGCATTCAGCGGTGGAAGAAGTATTCAAATCCTTTTCTTAAGTAAAAGTACTAATATCACACTATACAAATACTCTGTTACAAGTAAAAGTCCTGCATTGAAAATGTTACTTAAGAAAAAGTATCTCAATATCATCAGGAAATGTACTGTAAGTAATAGTACTCATTGTAGAAATATCCTCACATTTTGGAAACTGGAAACGATCAAAACAGTTCTGTCAAACTAAATGTTTAATCAGCTAATCTTTTCAGCTTCTGTTTCCTATACATTGTTGGGTATTTTAATTTATAATAAAACGTATTTTATAAACTACATGTGTTTTGTGTGCAAAATCCTAATTTGTAAAGTAACTAGTAACTAAAGCTGTCAGATTAATGTAGTGGAGTAAAAAGTACAACATTTCCCTCCGAAATTTAGGTCAGTAAAAGTAGAAAGTGGCATGAAAAGAAAAAACTCAAGTAAAGTATAAGTACTTTAAATTTGTACTTAAGTACAGTACCTGAGTAAATGTACTTTCCATCACTGCTACCATTTAGCATTTGTGCACCAAATACCAGCAGGAGTGGCAGCAAAAACTGTCCTGTCCTGTTAGTAGTGTCCTGAGGAGTGTCCCGGGACAGTCATGGAGTCACAGGACAGGGTCTGTGTGTCACAGGACAGTGTCTGACTGTCCCAGGACAGTCATGGGAGTCACAGAACAGTGTCTGGGAGTCACAGGAGAGTCTCTGACTGTCCCAGGATAGTCATGGGAGTCACAGAACAGTGTCTGGGAGTCACAGGACAGTGTACAGAACAGTGTCTGGGTGTCACATGACAGTGTCTGGGTGTCGCAGGACAGTGTCTGACTGTCCCGGGACACTTCTCAGGACACTACTAACAGGACAGGACAGCTTTTGCTGCCCCTGCTTCTCCCAAATACTAAATGTAGTGAATAAAGTCTAACTTCTCAGAGATGACACAACAGTTTGCGGACCATCAAGACTGGAGAGCAATGATTAGGGGGAAAGGGACGAGTCAGCATCTGGGACGTGATGAGGGAAGAGAGCGAAAATGGAGAGGAAGTGAAGTGTTGGGGCGTCTGGCGGACAGAAATGTCAAAACTTTGTCTGATGGGAAAATGACGGATAGAGAGAGAGAAAAAGAGAGTGGCTAATGCTTCCACTTAGAAGGATGGGAGTTTTGTTTTCCAAGGTTGCCCTCATTCATCTTTCATTGCCTTTCTCGTATGTCAATTGTGAAAGTTCATGTGTGAGAAAGTGGTTCAATTTCTCCGTTTCAAGTCTCCTGAGTTTTTGGTTTTACTCAAAATGTTACCTTGATTTTATTTATTTTCTTTATGGAATATATCTGTTTGTTTTCACTTGTGAAGCCAAGTGCCTCTGCGGCCCATGTGATGATAGACAGACAATCTGATTTCAGTTCACCACAAAGAGAAATGTCAGGGATTTCAATTCAATTTTCAATTCAATTTTATATATAGTATCAAATCATAACATAGTTATCTCGAGACACTTTAAGAGAGGACAACAGCAGGAAAACTGTAGGCTGAATTTACACCGGAAAATCACATTTTACTTCTAATCCTCTGTAATACAGTACACACGTACACACAAGTTGTGTGTAGTGAAGGGAAAACTGTTTGCCACGCAAGAATGTTTGTGTCATATTTGCAACTTAAACTCTCAGATTTTCAATGAACCGTCATCCAAAATCTAAAGTAGATGCACTTTATTCGGACAAACAAATGCCATATGGGTATGTGCATGCTGGGTTGTGTTGTTAATCATTCTTCTTCATTTTAAGATCAGTCGCCAGCACGCTGTAGCAATCAATTAACTCTGACGGATAGTGATGCCAATACAAATGGAAGAAGAAACCTCGGCATGCTGGTATTTTGCTCTCGTATCCACATTGTTCAGGACTTATTCCAGGAATATTTTGTAAGGAATTTTTGTCATTTCTTTCCTATTAGTGAACTAACTTCCCTTTAACCTGCCTCATCTACATCTAATGTACTTGTATTTTGTACTTGCACTTCAAGACAATTTTGCAAAAGTTCTTATGTTTAACACGTTTGAATGGCATTCAGGTTTTGAATTGTTCAGGCTGGAGTGAACAAGAGCTTAAGCTGTAACCCATCATGGCAGCAGTGAAATCAGATCACTTTTTGCTCCTATTTTGTAGCTGTTAACTGTTGGTCTAAAATGCCTCTACTCTTTGATCCTGAAGGAACTGGCATCAGAATCCGACATTTAATGGTTTCTCTTTATCAACCAGTGTAAACCAATGACCAGACAAGAACTTTCATATTCCATTCTGCCTTTTTTTTTTAAGTACAACGCCAACATTTCAAACCCACACTCTCTTCAGTATTAGTGTATAGGAGCTACAGTATGGTTGAGGTTAGGGAAGGGTCATGGCTATGGTAAAATGTTTTTATTGAGATATGGTTCAGGTTTGGCAATCAAAACACTTGTTACAACTGGGGAAAGACTGGTTACCGTTAATATAGTCTCACATAACCATAACACAGATTTATGTGGAGCTGATAGTCTTAACTAGCTTTAAATCAACTAATTTGACAATTGGCAATTGAATGTAAGTGTTCATTATTATAAAACCATTTCGCACTAAAGCTTTATTAGGCTAGGCTTTATTAAGTTAATTGCAAGTCTGTGACAGAATGTCAATTTTGGTCTCCTGCATAAAAATGAGTCATGCTACTTGGGCCATCCAGTGTATCCAGGATACAGGATCTGGTGTAGCCAGCAGATATTTGTGCGATACTTTTTGTAGGTGTTTTAGGTCCAGACAACATTTCGGCTGATCTTTATAAACAGATATCTGCATATGAATGCACATAAATGAAAAAAAGCTACTAAAAAGCAAAATCCGATATCCGATGGGTTTCGAGTTTGCATTTCGGCCAATAGGTTTCCCTTATTTAGCTCTCCAAACAGACTGTTTACCTGCATGCAACCCAAGCCCGCTTAAATGTGATTGGTCGAGACTACAAACGGACTACAAACGGAAACCAGAATGCCTCCGATACCAAAATCTTGTCCCGTTGCCTACAAATTCTGCATTTATATGCTTATAGAATCTGTTTATAGAAAAACTGAAACCAGAGTATTTGCGGTGGTTGGTAAGAGAATTTTGATCTTGTGTAACCCATGTGCCCATGGTTGTTTTTTTTAGCAGTCTAGCAGTGTCTAACACCAACATTTTCAATGAAACTGTTGTGGGAAAAACTGTCACTCATTTAAATCCAGCCTTTACAATCTTAAAATCACTCCCCAACAGCTTCTACAGCCACATGCATCTGCTGTTATGTGCGTGTAAGGCAGCAGCCTGTTCTCAACCCTTTTTCCCAGGAGAGAAATATTGGTTCAATGTGCATTCTAACAAGAAGCTATGGGACCAGGAACTAAAGTTAGTCTTCCTACTGTTGACAAAGTTATCTGGAATCCACATCAAAATATTTCTATGACATGGAATAGCACAACAACTGTTTGAGATTCAGAAAAAGAGGGTTTTACAACCAATTACAACAATAATCACATCAGACATATTAAACTTAATCAGTACAATTTGAGGCTTTCTCAGTTTTCTTCAGATGCAGTCACCCTGGTTCACCCCTGCCACTTGTGAGTAAATCAAATATTTGACATATGGAAAAAATAGAAAATGCTGGGAATAGCTACTAAATTCTTTCCCACATAGATAACCGGTGCAGGGCCATTCTGCTGTTTCCTAGTTTACCATGCTAATGCCAATGGAGTGTGTCAGCTGATTTATGTGTGCAGAAATTTTAAGTTATGTGTGTGTTTTCAGCTCCTACAATGACGTTCAACAGTAACCATCAATTTTTGCGGTAGTCCTTTTGAATTAAGTGCTGCTTCTAGAACCATCATGTTGTAGTGACATTAAACAACCATTCAGCAAGAACACAATATTTAATTTGTAAGTAAGTAAATAGAGTTTTTCTTTACCAGGAACAAGTTGCTATCACCATCACCTCCATCGCATTGGAGGTAGGTTTTCCACGAGCTATCAAATGTTGTCAAAAACTGTTCAATTCATTCTGGGAACAAAAAGTTAAGGAATGGTTTGACATTTTTGGAAGCTTATTCTCTTTCTTGCCGAGAGTTATATGAGAAGATTCATACCATTTTCCATGTCTGTACAGTAAATATAAAGCTGCCACTAGCGGCTGGCTAGCTTAGCTAAGCACAAATAATGTATCAGCTAGCATGGCTTACTAAAATCTATCAAAAACACACTATATACATTATGCCTTTGATATAGTTTGTATAATCTGTACTAAAAGCAAAGGGTAAAGACAACATGTTCGGCTTTTACGGAGGTTTATGTGCCAGACTATTTCTTTCCGGAGTTAACCCCCTAACCACAACGTGTCAATTTACACTTACTGTAATTTTTCGTACGAATTAAACAAAGAAAATATTACATATTAATAAGAGTGCTTTGGTGGTGCTGGTTGGCTGATTCTTTTCCCTTCAGCCAGAGCCAGGGTAGCTGTTAACCTGTGTTCCAAGTCTTTGTTTTAAGCTAAGCTAACATAGGAACCTTATCGTAGCTTCTTATTTACTGGATGCAAATTTGCGTTTACTAGGATGGCAAAGGAATGAACTGCCCTACTCAGCCTCTGATTGGCTAGTACTTATTTCCTTTTGGTTAGGTTTAGGCGTGAGGAGTGGGACTGGTTAGGGTTAATCTGCATTCTGTATTAACATATTGGTAAAGTAAAGAGTGAAAGACAAATCAAAGCAGATAAATCACAATGGGATTCATGTCCCCAAGTCAGCAAGAGAGCCTGTGTCTCTAAACCACTGCAGTATCTCTGGGAACACATGCATGCTAGAGCCAGGAATGTATACAGATGGTTTACATCCAAGTCCCTGTTTCACTTAGCATCCGTGCTTCTAAAGTCTCTGAATTCCTGTTTGTTTTCTGTCGGTCAGTCTCTGACCTCTGGGAGAACCTCCCAATCAGGCTGACAACAGTATCATTATACAAACAGGGTTTTTTAACACACAACACTGAGCGCTCCAAATTCTCCTAAAGCCA
This sequence comes from Perca fluviatilis, assembly GCF_010015445.1. Lineage (NCBI taxonomy): Eukaryota > Metazoa > Chordata > Actinopteri > Perciformes > Percidae > Perca > Perca fluviatilis. The sequence goes on along the minus strand of NC_053134.1, from coordinate 20,745,845 downwards.
ACAAATACACTATCAATAGAAAGATGTCAGAGTAGAAAATCAGGTGACGTCAAGGATGCTGAAAATTGCATGATACCCACTTCACAGGACTTCTGAGGAGTTTTTGTGAAGCGCTTGTGTGATGTATAAGTGATTTTGGGGTTATGTTGATGATACCATCGTTTCATTGTTCTTGGACATCTTGGCAATAAAAGAGGCCTAAGACTTTGCTTTTCAAAAGCCTCCAGTCCAGTCCCTGTTATGTAATCGTGTCTTTAATAGTGTACCTCTTTCATGCACGAATAGAAAACCCTAACTAACTCAATATTGTCCGCTGACAGAGGTGATCTAAAGTTCAGTCTATAGCAGCATAAGATGAAAACGGGAACTAGTAGCATTCAATTAAAGTTAGGTTTCTGGTCCAATATTCACTCTGTTCATAGCTCTGGAGGAAATATTTGTCTCTTTAGCTGCTCAATTTTCCACTGTGTTCACTATAGCTAATTGTTAACTTTGTCTGCCTGCTGTTTGGTGCTGGAAAGAGGGTGTGCAGTGGATTAAAACAGAGCTTTTATTTTTTTTTAAGATAAGTTTTTGGTCATTTTTAAGACTTTATTTGACAGGACAGCTGATGACATGAAAGGGGAGATAGAGGGGAATGACATGCAGCAAAGGGCCGCAGATCGGCGAACCCATGATTCTGCGCAGGTGATAGCTGTGGCCGTATGCGTTATGTTTCCGGGTTGTCCGTCTGCCCATCCATCCATTGATCAATCCATCCATCCATCCCTCTATCTATCCATCCATCCCATTCTCATGAACTCAATATCTCAGGAACACCTTGATGAAATTTCTTCAAAATTGGCACAAACTTCAACTTTGTCTCAAGGATGTTTTTGGTGGCCACATGTTGCACTGCCGTCATTCATCTGCATGTACGGCAGTACACAGAGCAGTTGATAATCGGCAGACTTTCCCTTAAGTTACTAGCTAACGCTAGCACTAGCTAGTTTGGTTGGCAAAGTACTACCGAATGCTGAACGAGACAGTTTTAGTTGACCAAAATGTTCCAATCCACTTTGAAGAAGTGAAAACACACAGTGAGAGGTTCAAAATTTAGGACGAAAATACACAGACAACACCCTAAAACAAAGTTCAGGTCCATTTTAATGTACACAGGTGACGTCAAGGATGCTGAAAATTACATGATACCCGCTTCACAGCACTTCTGAGGTGTTTTTGTGAAGCGCTTGTGTGATGTATAAGTGATTTGGGGGTGCGATTGATACCATCGTTTGTTCTTGGACATCTTGGCAATAAAAAGGCCTAAGACTTTGCTTTTCAAAAGCCTCCAGTCCAGTCCCTGTTATGTAATCGGATCTTTAATAGTGAACCTCTTTCATGCACAAATAGAAAACCCTAACTAACTCAATCTTGTCCGCTGACAGAGGTGATCTAAAGTTCAGTCTATAGCAGCATAATAAGATGAAAACGGGGAACTAGTAGCATTCAATTAAAGTTGGGTTTCTGGTCTAATATTCACTCTGTTCATAGCTCTGGAGGAAATATTTGTCTCTTTAGCTGCTCTATTTTCCACTGTGTTCACTATAGCTAATTGCTAACTTTGTCTGCCTGCAGCGCTGTTTGGTGCTGGAAAGAGGGTGTGCAGTGGGTTAAAACAGAGCTTTTAATGCATCTGCACAGGTGATAGCTATGGCCGTATGCGTTATGTTTCCGGGTTGTCCGTCTGTCTGTCTGTCCGTCAGTCCGTCTCGTCCGTCCATCCATCCATCCATCCATCCATCCATCCATCCATCTGTCCCATTCTCATGAACTCAATATCTCAGGAATACATTGATGAAATTTCTTCAAAATTGGCACAAACGTCCACTTTGTCTCAAGGATGTTTTGTGGTCGCCACATGTCGCACTGCCGTCATTCATCTACATGTACAGCAGTACACAGAGCAGTTGATAATCGGCAGACTTTTCTTTAAGTTACCAGTAACCCTAGCACTAGCTAGTTTGGTTGGCAAGGTACTACCGAATGCTGAACGAGACAGTTTTTAGGCCACCAAAATGTTCCAATCCACTTTGAGGAAGTGAAAACACACAGTGAGAGGGTCAAAATTTAGGACATAAATACACAGACAACACCCTAAAAACAAGTTCATGTCTATTTTGATGTACACAGGTGACGTCAAGGATGTTGAAAATTGACATGATACCCGCTTCACAGGACTTCTGAGGTGTTTTTGTGAAGCGCTTGTGTGATGTATAAGTGATTTTGGGGTTACGTTGATGATACCATCGTTTCATTGTTCTTGGACATCTTGGCAATAAAAGAGGCCTAAGACTTTGCTTTTCAAAAGCCTCCAGTCCAGTCCCTGTTATGTAATAGGGTCTTCAATAGTGAACCTCTTTCATGCACAAATAGAAAACCCTAACTAACTCAATATTGTCCGCTGACAGAGGTGATCTAAAGTTCAGTCTATAGCAGCATAAGATGAAAACGGGAACTAGTAGCATTCAATTAAAGTTGGGTTTCTGGTCCAATATTCCCTCTGTTCATAGCTCTGGAGGAAATATTTGTCTCTTTAGCTGCTCAATTTTCCACTGTGTTCACTATAGCTAATTGTTAACTTTGTCTGCCTGCTGTTTGGTGCTGGAAAGAGGGTGTGCAGTGGATTAAAACAGAGCTTTTAATGCATCTGCACAGGTGATAGCTGTGGCCGTATGAGTTATGTTTCCGGGTTGTCCGTCCATCCATCCATCCGTCCCATTCTCATGAACTCAATATCTTAGGAACACCTTGATGAAATTTCTTCAAAATTGGCACAAACGTCCACTTTGTCTCAAGGATGTTTTTGGTGGCCACATGTCGCACTGGCGTTATTCATCTGCATGTACGGCAGTACACAGAGCAGTTGATAATCGGCAGACTTTCCCTTAAGTTACTAGCTAACGCTAGCACTAGCTAGTTTGGTTGGCAAGGTACTACCGAATGCTGAACGAGACAGTTTTAGGTGACCAAAATGTTCCAATCCACTTTGAGGAAGTGAAAACACACAGTGAGAGGGTCAAAATTTAGGACGAAAATACACAGACAACACCCTAAAAACAAGTTCAGGTCCATTTTAATGTACACAGGTGACGTCAAGGATGCTGAAAATTACATGATACCCGCTTCACAGCACTTCTGAGGTGTTTTTGTGAAGCGCTTGTGTGATGTATAAGTGATTTTGGGGTTACGTTGATGATACCATCGTTTCATTGTTCTTGGACATCTTGGCAATAAAAGAGGCCTAAGACTTTGCTTTTCAAAAGCCTCCAGTCCAGTCCCTGTTATGTAATAGGGTCTTTAATAGTGAACCTCTTTCATGCACAAATAGAAAACCCTAACTAACTCAATCTTGTCCGCTGACAGAGGTGATCTAAAGTTCAGTCTATAGCAGCATAATAAGATGAAAACGGGAACTAGTAGCATTCAATTAAAGTTGGGTTTCTGGTCTAATATTCACTTTGTTCATAGCTCTGGAGGAAATATTTGTCTCTTTAGCTGCTCTATTTTCCACTGTGTTCACTATAGCTAATTGCTAACTTTGTCTGCCTGCCGCTGTTTGGTGCTGGAAAGAGGGTGTGCAGTGGGTTAAAACAGAGCTTTTAATGCATCTGCACAGGTGATAGCTATGGCCGGTATGCGTTATGTTTCCGGGTTGTCCGTCTGTCTGTCTGTCCGTCCGATCCGTCCGTCCGTCCGATCCGTCCGTCCGTCCGTCATCCATCCATCCATCCATCCATCCATCCATCCATCTGTCCCATTCTCGTGAACTCAATATCTCAGGAATACATTGATGAAATTTCTTCAAAATTGGCACAAACGTCCACTTTGTCTCAAGTATGTTTTTGGTGGCCACATGTCGCCTGCCGTCATTCATCTACATGTACAGCAGTACACAGAGCAGTTGATAATCGGCAGACTTTCCTTTAAGTTACCAGCTAACGCTAGCACTAGCTAGTTTGGTTGGCAAGGTACTACCGAATGCTGAACGAGACAGTTTTAGGCCAACAAAATGTTCCAATCCACTTTGAGGAAGTGAAAACACACAGTGAGAGGGTAAAAATTTAGGACATAAATACACAGACAACACCCTAAAACAAGTTCATGTCTATTTTGATGTACACAGGTGACGTCAAGGATGTTGAAAATTGCATGATACCCGCTTCACAGCACTTCTGAGGAGTTTTTGTGAAGCGCTTGTGTGATGTATAAGTGATTTTGGGGTTACGTTGATGATACCATCGTTTCATTGTTCTTGGACATCTTGGCAATAAAGAGGCCTAAGACTTTGCTTTTCAAAAGCCTCCAGTCCAGTCCCTGTTATGTAATAGGGTCTTCAATAGTGAACCTCTTTCATGCACAAATAGAAAACCCTAACTAACTCAATATTGTCCGCTGACAGAGGTGATCTAAAGTTCAGTCTATAGCAGCATAAGATGAAAACGGGAACTAGTAGCATTCAATTAAAGTTGGGTTTCTGGTCCAATATTCCCTCTGCTCATAGCTCTGGAGGAAATATTTGTCTCTTTAGCTGCTCAATTTTCCACTGTGTTCACTATAGCTAATTGTTAACTTTGTCTGCCTGCTGTTTGGTGCTGGAAAGAGGGTGTGCAGTGGATTAAAACAGAGCTTTTAATGCATCTGCGCAGGTGATAGCTGTGGCCGTATGCGTTATGTTTCCGGGTTGTCCGTCTGCCCATCCATCCATTGATCAATCCATCCATCCATCCCTCTATCTATCCATCCATCCCATTCTCATGAACTCAATATCTCAGGAACACCTTGATGAAATTTCTTCAAAATTGGCACAAATGTCCACTTTGTCTCAAGGATGTTTTTGGTGGCCACATGTCGCGCAAACGTGGGAATTCATCTGCGTAATCGGCAGTACACAGAGCAGTTGATAATCGGCAGACTTTCCCTTAAGTTACCAGCTAACGCTAGCACTAGCTAGTTTGGTTGGCAAGGTACTACCGAATGCTGAACGAGACAGTTTTAGGCCACCAAAATGTTCCAATCCACTTTGAGGAAGTGAAAACACACAGTGAGAGGGTCAAAATGTAGGACGAAAATACACAGACAACACCCTAAAAACAAGTTCAGGTCCATTTTAATGTACACAGGTGACGTCAAGGATGCTGAAAATTACATGATACCCGCTTCACAGCACTTCTGAGGTGTTTTTGTGAAGCGCTTGTGTGATGTATAAGTGATTTTGGGGTTACGTTGATGTTCAGGTCTATTTTAATGTACACAGGGTCATGGTTAGCTTTGTTAAAGGTACAATATGTAACATTTCTGCTTTAAAATGTAAAATGACCATACCTATGTTATATATATTTTATGAGTTGTGTTCTTACACTATCCCAAATGTTTCCACCAAATGTCAAACCAGAGAAATCTGTTATTTTATTTTCAGACACGGCCGCGTTTCCTTTAGCCGCCCGTCGGTGCGTCATATAACCTTTCACCCTCCAGTTACTCTAACTTCCGTCAGAACACTGGCACCAAGATGATACATTCAGGAGTAATTGTAAATCATGCAATGTCACAGAAAAAATACTTGTAACCGTAATACTGCTTTTTGGGGACTGAAAGCATATTTTGTGATTAATTACATCCCACTTTTATCACAGTAATACAACAGATACCTTATTTATTTTGAAAGTTCAATATCGACAAGTAGCTAACATTGATGCTAATGCTTTGTGGGTAACATTATGAGGTTACAACATAATTCAACACGTTTTAGTATGACTGTGACCACAGTTAACAGACTGGGCTAACCCACGAATAACTTCACTAGCAACGTTAACTGTATAGATAGACGTTAATCTAATGCTAATTTAGCCAGCTAGAACACCCGGTCTGTCTGCCTCACTCCCGCAGCAGAGACCAGTCGGGGATACAGCTGACAACAGCCCGGGACATATAGCTAGCTAGCTATCGTTAGCCCCCAGTCAGCTATCAGCCAGCTACTTTATTACAGCAACCCCGGCCAGAACTTATCTCCAGTCCTGGTGCTTACACGCTAACGGCAGTTTAATTAAACGTCGGAAACGGACCATATCAGACCAGGCACCGAGTCACAACAGGCCATCCATAGAGTTAGCTACATCCAGCGCTACCGGTGCATTGCTGAAAATCTCCTCCCTGCCGAATTTCTCCCCTCTTAGCATTAAGCTGTCTTTACGGTTAGCTAAATTAACCTGACAAAAGGTGAGTAACATCAAAACGAAAAGTTAAGATTACTGAAAAGTGAAGGGGAGATAAATCCGGCAGCTGGGGAGATGTTCTGCTGCTGCACAACCGCGCAACATCCTGGCTCGTGAGATCCCCCAATCCCCACCCACACCTTCTCTCACCTCGTTAGTAGCTAGCTAGCGTTACAACAAACCCGTCCGCCCGGTGTTGAAACCATCAAAGGTGACACTGATATGTGAAATATTTTGTGTTTTAGCTGCTGGCTACTGTTACTTGGCTCACGACTAACTGTCAGCTACAAATAAAAATCTAACAAAAAAACGTAATTATGTTGGAAACCAGTATTATAGAATGAATAAACGTAACTGAATAAACTTGAACGAATACTCGTCTGAACTGATGCATTCTAACTGTCAGCGGTTGTTTTAGCACTTAAAACTCCCATAATTCCACTAACTCCAACGTCATCAAAAGTCCAGTTTTACCGTCCATTGTTTTGGTTGAGAGACCCTAGTGGCAGAAAGTTACATATTATACGTTTAAGTATCTATCCTGAGGTTGGTGTGTAGCCACGCCCTAAAGCATCCCGGCTTTATCGTCAATTTTAAAATAAATGGGACCATAATTTAATTGATGAAGACTTGGAACTAGGGATTGAGATCATAAACGTATTATAAAAATGTAATGAGGTAATAAATTAAGTTAGAAGTAGGCTCATTTTCCCATAGACTTCTGTAGAATATAAACGGACTTCTTTTGGAGCCAGTGGAGTCGCCCCCTGAAATGAGATAGAATGCAGGTTTAAGGCACTTCCGCAATGGCTTCACTTTTCAGGCCCGGAAGTTACCTCTTGTCTTGATATATCCCTATATTACAAATAAAAAAATAAAAATTGCCTTCAGGGGTTTTGCAGTCTGTACAGCAAAGGACATCCTTAGCCCCTGGCCTCGGTTAAGGAACAACTTTCAACTTTGATTTTGTCTGCCTCCACATTGTCTGGTTAACCCTAAAACCAAGCTGGCCTTTCTTAAGTTTAACTTGTTTAGACTGCTGGCCTCACCAGCAATGATGACAACTAGGACATTGTCGTTGCACCATGTGAGGAATCTCTCTATCAGTCCTCTGTGCTCCTCTGTAAATAGTCCCTAAGTGAAGACTGCTTGTTTCTCACTGGAAATTATTCACTGGAATTATTCATTTCAATATAATGATGACTTCCATTTCGCCATTTTTAATAAATTCCACTTTAATAAAAAAGACAATTAAATGCTCCATAGAGTTGTGTTGAACTGCACAGTCGAGTGCTAATTAGAATAGAATAGATTTTCATTGTCATCGTTTTCAACAGTGAAACACAGCAGCTCTCAGTTTGACAGTATAAATAAACAAACAAACAAAATTTAAAATAGCAAAGATGTAAATAGCAAAAATATAAATCAAGATAAATAACACAGTGAGGTGACGCTACATACATATGGGGTTATTGCACTTTCAGTTTTTACGGTTTGTTGCAGATAGCAGATCAATTCCAAATGTGATTTGATGTGCATTAATACAAAAATATTTATATAAGTGCAGCTGTAATAAATTGTTAAAGCATTACTTTACCACTGTAGTATATTACTACTACTTTATGAAGCAATAACAGGGTTCCTAAATACAATATTGGCTGCAAAATGGGCAATTCAAATTAACAGAAGCTTTTTATTTATCTTTTGGCCATTCGACATAAAAATGTAAAAGAAAAAATCTTTTTTGCTATGTCAAATGGCACAAAATATTCCAGTTACAAAGATGCCACGTTGACCTGATGAATCAGGGTTTCATTAGGGCCGCTTGATTATGGAAAAAAATCATAATCACAAATGTTTTGGTCAATATGGAAATCACAATTATTTACCACCATTAGTCGTTGACTTTTAAAAAAGATGCTGCATTATTGAACTTGAAATCAGTGCAACAGTAAAACAAATCAAAAGTGAAAACACCTTGAACTATGACATTTTACTCTATACTTTCCCCATTGGACCTTTTGAATTCCAATTAAAATAAATAATATAAAAAATATATTCAAATGTTGGCTAAGGGAGTGTAGCCTTCGGGAGGGGCAGAAGTGCGTATGTCATTGAGAACACAAGACAAAAGAGCTTGCTTGCAAAACGTAATGTGCAAAATAATTACTCGATTACATTGTTTTTCTGATCGTTGGGAGCTGAAATCGAAATCATGATCAAAATTCAATTAATTGCACATCCCTAGGTTACATGTTAAAGGGATGGTTAATGCAGTCATAAAAGCTGGTCTGTGTTTAGAGATGGAAACATCAGACAAGTGTACCGTTGAGCTGTTACAATGAGACTCTGTTACCAACCATGACTGAACCGCGTGACGAGCATCCCAGGTTCACCGAAGGTTTCAAAACAGTCTCATAATTTCATAACAGCGGGAGAAGAAGCTGGGTGTTTGTGGACATCACAGAAGTTAAATTCACATCAATAATGACTGTACTGTGGTGTTATGTAATCCAGTTTTCCCCTTTAAACCAGGCATGTAGGGCAAAGAATACCTCGGTCTGTTGGCATAATGTGGAACATTAGTAACCTTAGTAAACATTAGTAAAGTTATTTGTCCTGCAAATTAGGGCTTTGTATTGGTACTTGATACCTTTTGGGCCCTATTTTAACGATCTGAAACGCAAGTATCAAACGTGAAACGCAAGTAGCTTTGTGGGTGGATCTGTTGCTGCTATTATACCGGCGGGATAAATGAGTCTTGCGCCCGACGCAAATCTAAAATGGGTTGGTCTGAAGTAGCTAGGTGTGGTTTGGGCGTAACGTGCAATAAACCAATCAGAGCGTCATCTCACATTCCCTTTAAGAGAAGGCGCTCTTGTTCCATGGCGGATTGCTATTATGACAGCAGATTTGCCTGGCGCACTCCAGCGGGAGCTGTCCCAGATGCGGCAAAGTAATAAATGCCCGTCTTGACTGGTTGGCGATGTTGCTGCGGCCCCTCGGGCGCATCTCCTCAAGTCTGGAGAGGATTGCTGCAGCCATGGAGCGTGGGCCTCCAAACGCACCACCTGCACCTGTTGTGCCCCTTCCTCTTCCCCCCACTCCATCTCCGTCCACCCGCTCCAACAGGAGCGCATCGCGCATTACTCCCGGACCAGATCCCGCCGTAGTTCAACATCACGTCTCCTTAAGTCCTCTAATATTTCGTCATTTATGTCATCAACACATCCATGATTCATGGAAATGTTGTGTAAATCACAACAAGCCACAAAGAATGCTGCGACTTTTTGAGGACTGTACTGTAAAGTGCCTCCTGATCTATCCAAACACATGAAGCGCATTTTCAGTAAAATTTTCCTTTGTAATTATGTATGGTTTGCAAAAATGGGAACTGCTGCGTCCGTTTAGATGAGAGAAGTGTATGCGCGTTGTGCACACGCTACATTATGGCCAAGCATGCACCCCTAAAATAGCATCTGAATAACGCGCTACTGACTTTAGACTAGCGCCACTGACTTTAGACCAGGTTTTTCCTGGTCAGTGGCGGAATGGTTTTCTCAAACTGCAAAATAGCACCAAGTAACGTTTGCGCCGGAACACGCCTCCTCTTTTCGCTGAACCGCCCCCGGGAGCACAAATACATTCCCTATTTTACCGACGTGCGTCTGTGGAGGGAAAAGTCCGCTGTGCGTCGGGCGCAAAATAGGAATGATACATGCGTTGGTGTACAAAGGCAATTGCGCTGAGTGCAAGATAGGGCCCTTTAAGTTATTGACCGAAATAACCAAGCACCAAGTAGTATCAAAACATCTCCAGTCAAATTATACCTGCATCCGATCCTTCTCGTACCCAGATCTAGAATAAAACAACGATTTGTATGGTTTTGCTTGCAGTCAATCACCGCAAGCGTTCTTCGATTTAATACTACGTGTGATCGGCCCACTACGGCAGCAGCTACAACCCATACAGTCTTTGGTCCCATTTAGACCTGGCAGTAACATCCGTCCTGAGGGATTTGATCCCAAGTGGACAGGGGTAAGGGTACTGGGGTAAGGGTTTAAGGGTAGTGGCAGGGTGCGATTTTCCTGTGGGGATGCATGGCATTTCCCCCTTTCTAGTCTACATATCTCTGCCTCTGCTGAATTATTATATTCCCCCCCCCCCGCCCTCAAAGTTATCAATAGATATACCTAAAATAGAAGTATTTTAAAGTAAAGCGCTGTAACGTGAACAGTCTATAGTGCCATAGAATGAGAAAATCCGAGCGGCAGTTGCTGGTTGTATTTAGCCGCTACAGAGCTCCGGGATGCTGGCTACCAGCGTCAGTTGTTTAACCACCAATAGGTGACTGCGAGCTGGCTACAGGCACCGCCAGATGATGGTTCTTTCAGGGACCGATTCTTTCAGGGATCATCAATTGGAAAATGTTTGTGTAAGACATGGTGGCAGACACATCTAAGATATGACTGAATTATTTCAAGAAATAAATTAAATGAGTGACCAGTGATAAGAGGAGAGAACATTTTATCACCTGTCAAAGCTCATGTTTTACCCACAAGGCTTACATTTTAGTATCCTTGCCGAGATCTTACAGCCATGAAATGACAATTTCACGGGCTGTCACACTACCAAAGACAGTTAGTCTAACTTTATGCCTCGTGATTAAAATACTGACCATGCTTTACCAACTTTAACATACACAAATCACAAAAACACAAGCTTTGCTAGTAATAATAATTCACGTGTTTGAAAAGACTTTTATTATTGACTGAAATGTCTCAAACCATCTGAAAGAGAGAGACAGAGGACGAGGGGTGGGACACTGTCCCCATAACGGGTCACATCCTCCTGCCGTTGTCGTGACAACATTCACGATGCTCGGAGACTAATCCAGCAGGAAGTAGAGATGAGCATTAATCACGTCTCGTCTGACGGCATGCACAGATTACACACAAACTCAAACTCACATGTTTATGTCATAGACATACATTCTGCTTTACCAATTCTAATGTGTATATTTAAACCCATTCATATAGATTGGATTTTCCAACAGCTGTCTGACCAGTAAAAACCCCACAAGACTCACTCCCATTAAAATAAACCACAGCTTTGCCACAAGGGTTAAAATTCATATAATTTTTTCCCCCTCTGAGTAAATGCAGACATAATCCAAAGGTTATAATCTAGCAGAGAGGTGACAGAGCGGGCTGGTAATCCTTCTACAGCATCATCACGGAAACCCCCATCATCAAAGCCCCCCCTTGTCCCCGCTGGATTGAACACATCCGTTATGGCTTTACGCCGTCTCTCACTACTCAAATGAAATGGGATTGTTGAAAACTGGGCAGTGAAGGTGAGTGCGGTGAGAGGGACAGAGTGTGAAGAGGACGGGGGGATAGAGAGATCAAGTGAATGAGGGCGCCGAACAATCCTCGTTCATTCATAAATCAGTTTGCACGTCACAGCAATATCCTCTCACATTTGTCTAAGTCGAAGCCTCCCTTACATGACATCAAAGCGGATCACACCATACAGACTGTTGTTCCCTATAAAGGCAATGATTGGTGGATTTCTGGAGCACTGGGAGTTATTTGGAAAACCAACCCGTATTAACTGTATAGTCCGAATGTCCGAATAATGACTTGAATGACTGACCAGATGCTGCATGATCGAGAGGCCATCAGCACAAAACTGTCAACAAGCAACAGCAAGATTTTAGTTCAAGTGAAAGCAGTGTAGCTTTGTCTCTTTTTCCAAAATAAAGGTAAAAGTTTCAAACTAACACTTAATTTGGAACAATTTGAACTTGACCCACAAAGCCTAATACTAAACTATGGTGTTAAATTGCTCTTCTGTTCATTCACTGTGCATCCGCTGCCTCACAGAGTAACAAGCTGACGTTTTTTTTTTAGAAAGACAACAAACTGAATGTTCCAGTTATAGTGTCCAATATACTATAGTGTGCACATGTGGCCTGTCGTCCGGACTGATGGTGGTGGTTAAACGGTCATAGTTGGTAGAGGTTAGATGATGTGCAAAGGATAGCGCACAGTTAGTTACATAACAAGAGTTACGTTTACAAGAGTGTTTTTTTTAAGCTTGGGGGTTAAACCTGCTCAACAAGTCTTATTCATGTCAGGACTCTCCACACTGCTTTTACATGTGGTAAATATTACAATGGTACCCTTTGCCAGACAGCCTTGGTCCAGTGGAAAAGTTGAGGAGGACCAAAAGACTGTATTTGTTGATTTCTACACGTCGCCCTCGTCAGTCTGCTAACTTGTTGCTCCCACAACCAATATTAGCTAATCTATTGCAATTGTTAAACTGAAAAAAATGTGCATACATGCTAAAATTCACAGTTTAGGATTAGGATTGAACTTGGAATCTTTTCAAAAAGCAATTCCAATGCAATCGTTTTTTTTTTTTATTGGAATCGTTTGGAAATTCGGTTTAGAATCTGATCATCGCTTCCAAATTTCACGCACGCAAGCTTTGGTTTCCGTAGCCGCCGCCGTACTTCCAGGAGCTTGTTGTGTTGCAGCCATGGAGCACAGTAAGTGGCGCTCTAGTGTGGCTTTATTTTACATTGAAATAGCCCGGTAAAACTATAAATGACGAATCAAAATAAAATGTCTCTTATCTCTCTCTTATCTTTGAAATAAGCATGTAACCCTTTCAACTCCACCCGTCAAAGAATTGGAATCGAGAATTGATAAGAACCAAAATCAAAAGGAAGAAATGGGATAGGAATCCGAATTGTTGAAATCAAAGCGATGCCCAACCCTACTCGGGATTAGGCCGCTAGCTAAACGTCCGCTAGCTGCTAGGCTATACAGTGTAAACACTGAAAACAGCAGCACTATCCCGTCCATCTCAGCCGAGAACGGAGAAATGTCTGGCTGAGTGGAGTTCTAACCGAGCAGTCTGATGTGTGAAGAGGTCTGTGTTGTTATACTGTACAGCCTGGTGTCGTAAAGAAAGAACGTATTCACTTTTCATACCAAGGAGCACAATGCTGGAGATTGTGGCTGCCAACTAAATAGACAAGTTCTTTCAAGTCCAGACTGTTGGTGGTTAAACAGTCATAGATTACAGAGGCTGGATGACGTGCAGAGGATAGCGCACAGCACAAAGTTACATAACTAAGGTTACACTTGGTGATAAACAATGTTTATTTGGAACGCGAAGGCTTGGTGGTTATACCGGCTGATACACATTTATTCATGGGGACTCTCCACACTGCTATTAGCTGTATTAAATATTACAATGGTACCTTTTTTGGAGACATCCTTGGTCAAGAAGTAACGTTGAAGAGGAGGGATTTTCAAGTGACTACAATAAATTTATTATCACCCAGTGGGTGTCTGGCTCGACCCACAAAAAGGGGCACACATTAGACCTTGTGCTGTCCCATGGCTTGTGTGTTCATATCAATGAAATCTGTGACACTTTAATATAAGATCATTTCCCTGTTTTATTTACGAGTGCAGTCCCATGCTCTGTGGTCAAGTCTTCGCCTGCATGCCGCCATCGTGGCCAACTCCGGCGCGGTTCTCTGCTGTTTTTAAAGGTTCTGTGCTTTATAATCTAGATAATGCTGATGCCCCCAGTGCTGGTGAGATTATTACTCTTTTTAATTCAACTTCCACAAGCATTTTAGACTCTGTTGCTCCCCTGAGGACGAAACACACAAAAGCACTTTCGGAACCTTGGCTAAGTGACTATACCCGTGCTCTCAGACGAGCATGTCGGCAAGCTGAGAGAAGGTGGAAAAAGGACAAACTCAAAGTGTCATATGAAATTCTACAGCACAGTCTGTCCGATTATCAGAGAGCTGTAAAATCGGTTAATTTCTAACCTGGTTTCTCATAACCGCCACAGGCCTCAGGTTCTTTTCAACATTTTTAACACTCTTATAAAGCCCTGTGACTCTGCCCCTATCATTCCCACATCTGACCTCTGTGATTCCTATCTTAAATTCTTTGTTGAATCTTTGTTGATCTTCTTTGACCATGACGCCTCTGTTCCTTAAATGTGCTTTGTGGTCCTGGACAAATTTGAGCCCATTTCAATCACCTCCCTATCTGAGGTGTTCCACCATCTGCGGCCCACAAATTGTCCCTTAGACAGCATTCCCTCTCGTCTACTCAAGGAAGTCTTTGACACTGTTGGACCATGTGCCCTGTCTTGTCTCTGATAATGTTCCAGCTGTTTTTAAACATGCTGTTGTGCAGCCCTTGTTAAAAAAGGAAAATCTCAACCCCTCTGTTCTGCAAACATTTTTAGTTACTCATAATGTTTATGAAAAGTTTCAGTCTGGTTTTAACCCCTGTCATAGCACTGAAACTGCCCTTTTAAGTTTTTAATAACCTAATCTTAACTGTTGATTCAGGAGTCCCCGCCAATCCTGGTACTCTTAGACCTCACCGCTGCCTTCGACACTGTTGCCCACTCAATCTTCTTGTCACACTTGTAACAGTGTGTAGGAATTAAAGCTACTGTACTCAGGTGGTTCCAATCATACCTCACAGATAGGAGCTTCTCTGTCCACCTTGGCATTTACTCTTCTGAGACGGCCCCACTGACCTGCGGTGTCCCTCAAGGTTCTGTCTTAGGCCCTATCCTATTCTCATTATATATGCTGCCCTTGGCATTCATATCTGAAAAACATGAGTTTGCAGATGATGTGCAAATGTATATGCCTTTAAATCTAAAAACTAAGGGCTCATTGCAGCCTGTGCTTGATTGTCTAAATGACATTAAAAGATGGATGAGCCTAAACTTCCTCAAACTCAACAAGAGACAAAACCGTGCTTATAGTGTTTGGACATCATGATCTGGTTGATGTCAGCACCCTAGGCCCACTAGCTCCTAATATTTGCTCCACTGTAAAGACTCTTGGTGTCTATTTCGACAACGACTTTAAATTTGAGAAGCGGATTTCCTCTGTTGTCAGGTCTAGCTTCTTTCAGCTGAGAAATATAGCCAAGGTAAAAGGCCTATATACGTCCTAATGACTTAGAGAGGTTGATCAATGGCTTCATAACTTCACGACTTGATTATTGTAATTCTTTGTAGGATATGGGTTTAGACCAGTCATCTATTCACCACCTGCAGCTAGTCCAGAACACTGCTGCCCGCCTCCTGACAGGAAAAAAGAAGAGGGACCACATTACACCTGTGTTGCGTTCCCTCCACTGGCTACCTGTTCGCTACAGGATCGATTTTAAAATCTTACTGTTAACTTTTAAATCTATCCAAGGATTGGTGCCGCCTTACCTGACCGAGCTCCTTCATGCTCACACTCCAGCAAGAGCGTTGAGATCATCCAATCTGCTCCTCCTGGATGTGTCAATAACCAGGCTCATAGGCGCTGTAGCCGCCCATAACTTGTGGAACAGTTTACCATTTCACATTAAAAAGGCCCCTACTCTCAAACACTTCAAATCACTGTTAAAAACACATATTTTTTCTTTGGCCTTTCCTTCCAGTTAAGGAAAGATATTACTACCTTTATTTGTTTATTATTTTTCTTTGTGATGTAATCTGTTTTCTTGTTGTTTTTACCTCGTAAAGGAATTTGGTCAACCCAGTTGTTTTTAAACGTGCTATATAAATTGACATTGACATTAACAAATACAGTCATTTAAATATAATTTAAACAGAAAACAACCTCTCCATCCATGATTATTCCAGCTAAAGTGTTCCTCCTATTATGTCTTAAATGTGTTGGTATCATGATTATTGGTTCAGCACAGCCCACTAATGTTCTCCATTTTGCATTAGCAAAGAGAACAATACTAACCTGCGTAATTGGACATGCACTAACCTGCGTAACAGGACATGCAGTGGGTTTGACAGGGTATTTAAGAAACATGTAAGGTATGTTGTGTTTTTGCAGAACAATTTTTTTTCCCACGTTGTAACAGGAGTTTAAATTTTGAAATAAAGAGTGACTGCCCTACAGTATTTAATTACCTAGTTTAGTATTACACCAACATACGGTATTTTATTTCCTGGTTGAGGTCTTTGGTATTGTTTTCAACTGATAATGGATATGTGCCACCCTTGCCAAAAAAGAAGAAAACATTTCTGCAATTCTACCTACTAATATTACAACTGCAATGTGTACAGTAGGATTTATTTGTGGCCTCTGAAATCTCCCACATACAGCAGATAGAGAAATGTTGTTTTTGTTCTACGCGCTCCCAACGGCTTTCAAATTGAGCTAATAATCTTCAATGTGGACCTTCGATATGATGTGAACATGGCTTGAATTAATACATTTTTTATGGCTGTTGTGGTTTCCAAACTCATCTTTATAATCTACAGATCTTTAACATAACCTAACCATGTCGGGCAACAGATTGGCTAAGAAATAAATAAATTTTCAGAGCTCAGAGTGTATGTCAGCAGTACCGCTTTCAACTCTACGATCTGATTTCTGTGAACCTAGCCAGTACTTTGTGGATTGGCAATGGTTTACCTGCTGTGTGATGCCCTTTATTGGACATTGTAGCCACCTAGTGGTGGCTTTGTGTGTGTGTGTATGTATGCATGTATATACTGTGTGTGTATATACAGTCCTTGCAAAGTATTCGGCCCTTTGAACTTTTCGACCTTTTGCCACATTTCAGGCCTCAAACATAAAGATATAAAACTGTAATTTTTGTGAAGAATCAACAACAAGTGGGACACAATCATGAAGTGGAAATTAATATTGGATATTTCAAACCTTTTAAACAAATAAAAACTGAAATATTGGCGTGCAAAATTATTCAGCCCCTTAAGTTAATACTTTGTAGCGCCACCTTTTGCTGCATTACAGCTGTAAGTCGCTTGGGGTATGTCTCTATCAGTTTTGCACATCGAGACTGACATTTTTGCCCATTCCTCCTTGCAAAACAGCTCGAGCTCAGTGAGGTTGGATGGAGAGCGTTTGTGAACAGCAGTTTTCAGTTCTTTCCACAGATTCTCATGGATTCAGGTCTGGACTTTGACTTGGCCATTCTAACACCTGGATATGTTTATTTGTGAACCATTCCATTGTAGATTTTGCTTTATGTTTGGATCATTATCTTGTTGGAAACAAATCTCTTCCCAGTCTCAGGTTTTTGCAGACTCCACTGGGTTTTTCAGAATGGTCCTGTATTTGGCTCCATCCATCTTCCCATCAATTTTAACCATCTTCCGTGTCCCTGCTGAAGAAAAGCGGCCCAAACCATGATCTGACCACCATGTTTGACAGTGGGGATGGTGTGTTCAGGTATGAGCTGTGTTGCTTTTACCAAACATAACTTTTGATTGTTGAAAAGTTATTTTGTTTCATCTGACCACAGCACCTTCTCAAATTTTGGTGTGTTCAGGTGGCTTTTGGCAAACTTAAACGACACTTTATGGATATCTTTAAGAAATGGCTTCTTCTTGCACTCTCCATAAACCAATTTGTGCAGTATACACTGTTTTGCTATGACAGAGTTCCCACCTCAGCTGTAGATCTCTGCAGTCATCCAGAGTGATCATGGGCTCTTGGCTGCATCTCTGTCAGTCTTCTCATTGTATGAGCTGAAAGTTTAGAGGGGGCCGGGTCTCGTAGATTTGTAGTGGTCTGATACTCCTTCCATTTTCACTATTTGGGTTGTTGATTAAAGCTTGGGAAATCTTTGTATAAATCCAAACTAAACTTCTACAACAGTATCTCGGACCTGCCTGGTGTGTCTTTTCTCATGATGCTCTCTGGCTTTACGGGACCTCTGGCTATCACAGAGCAGGTGCATTTATACGGAGACTTGATTACACACAGCTATTCTATTTATCATCATTAGTATTTAGGTCAACATTGATCATTCAGAGATCTCACTGAACTCTGGAGAGTTTGCTGCACTGAAAGTAAGGGGGCTGAATAATTTTGCACTACTTCAGTTTTATTTGTTAAAAAATTTGAAATAGCCAATAATTTCGTTCCACTTTATAATTGGGACCCACTTGTTGTTGATTCTTACAAAAATTACAGTTTTATATCTTTATGTTTGAGGCCTGAAATGTGGCAAAAGGTCGAAACGTTCAAGGGGCGAATACTTTTCAAGGCACTTTATATATATATATATATATATATATATATACATATATATATACATACATATATATGTATATATATATAATATATATATATATATATATATATATATATATATATATATATATATATATATATATATATATATATATATAATGTGGCCCTAATGCTCCGTCGTACATATTAAATAACTAAAACTAGCTTATAATTAAAAGGCTAAAGCTAAGTAGCACTAAGCTAATCAACCACATGGTGGTTTTGCTAGCTGCATAGAATCTGTGTAGACTATTTTTTGCTGGTAAAAGTTTGCATTTTCGGTATTTTCAGTTTTACAGCTTCACCCACGTGTCAATAAACAGCTTAAACTTTACATAACCTTTGTGTTCACTCAGAAGACTGTTCACTATCTGCAGTCATTACGAATGAGATTCTCAATACAAATCATTGTCACCTTGTACTGTGGAATTATTCATAACTGACTTATTTTGGTTGTTTATCTGTTAGAAATTAAGAAAGCACTTATTCACTTTTCATACCAAGGAGCACAATGCTGGAGATTGTGGCTGCCAACTAAATAGACAAGTTCTTTCAAGTCCAGACTGTGGGTTGTTAATTACAGAGGATGGAAGATGTGCAGAGGATAGCGCACAGCACAAAGTTACATAACCAATGTTACACTTGGTGATAAACAGTGTTTCTTTGGAACGCCTATTGAGGCTTGGTGGTTGTACCAGCTGATACACATTTAACTGCTTTTAGGTGTATTACATATTACAATGGTGCCCTTTGGGAGACCGCCTTGGTCCAGATGAAAGGTTAAAGACAGAAAGACTGGCTTTGTTGATTGGGGATTTCCAAGTGACTGTAATCCATTTATTAACAAATACAGACCCTGGGTTATATCACTTCAGTTTTAAAACACATTGAAATGTAATTAAACGGTAACTTAGATGTAAAAAAACTTTCAACCAAATATTGCCCACTTTTAACTTTGACGTCTTGACTTGCAAATTACCAAATTTTACTGGGTAGATTTGCGTTCCTGTTCCCTGCTCATTTTCCGAAAAAAAAACAAACAAAAAAAAAACACAAGGCTGGATCACCACCCAAAAACTGGAGCCCCTAGGGGAATGCAAAGACTCCAGGTTTACTGTGTGGAAGTAATTTGTGGTAATTGAATTAATCGCAGATCTGTTTTTTAATACTTTATGCACCACTAAATAACAAAGAGGTATGATATAGGCCTTAAGGCAACACCTGTATTCTGACATAATCCTGTGCCCCCGTTTTGTAGAGGAGCCCTAAGTAAAACTGTAGTTTTAAGGCCTTTATTGTTTCAGCTAATGTTTTTTTAAACAAAATTGTGCTTAACCAAGTTACCACAAATACATTACTGATCACTAACTAATACGTACATAGTAAACAGCCACTAGCACAAAAGTGTGACAGCATCCCCAATGAGTTCCTCAAAAAGTTGTGAAACAAGTTGGTATGAGATGATTCGTGTTTTGGTGAAAATGTGGCAGGTGGAACTGATTATATACTGTTATGCTACACAATGATTATGAAAATTATATTTATGTCATGCATACAACATGCAGTCATGTGACAACGCCATCAGTACAGTAAAATGCCTGTTGATACATCAGCTTTCTTTATCTGTGCTAGTGTATTTTTCCCCGGAAACCACTTTGAAGCTGAGGCATTCAAGCTGAGGCATCGCCATCGTCATTTGTTTTCGTACCATTCAGTTACAGTTACAAATTTGATGATGACATGACCCATCCTCATGTGAACACAACAGCCTTTGACCTCTTTGATGAAAGCAAGCATAAACTAATCAAAACGGTGATGAGATTCTACGACTTTTGTTCCAAATATAGTGCGCCATGTCTTTATTTAACTTTAACTTCTGCCATGTTCACATTGTTGCTATTCCTGATGTGCTTTATTTGTATATGTACTGTATAATCCTAAAGGCTCAGTTATGGAAAATTATTTTATTTTTATTTATTTTTTTGGTCATCAGAGACAAATAATGAAAATAACAGATACTGCTTTATTTTCCCAAATTTGTTTGGGTCGCTGTCCTCTGAGCTTATGTGAAGACAAGGGAAGAGAGATATTGCGTCAACTATTTCTACTGGAAGTCTTTCAAATTTGTGAGTGATTACTATCCAACGGGAACATAGTAGGAAGCTGTGGGCTCACAGCCAAAGGCAATACATCTGTCAACCCCGTCAGCTCGCTCTGCCACTTGTTCCTCGTGCAGCAGTACATGAGGAAAATACTCTTCTGGGTCATGCTGCATTTCACTTGAAGCAGGCTTGATTCCCGCCAGGAGTTTCAGTCATTACCACACACACACCCACTGGAAGAAACAATGTATTTTAAGATTAAACTATGGTTCCAAATAGGTTGTCAAGACAGATACATACAATAACTAAGCATACTTCCCTTCATATATCATCACAATGTGTCATTATCAACGGTAACCGAATGATCTGAAACTCTTATGAAATTACTCTGGTCAGTCTGGAGGCGACTAACAAATAGAAGGAGAGGAGAAATAGGGAGAGATAACCAGTGTTGGAATGTAAGTAAGTACATTTACTCAAGTTCTGTACTTAAGTACAAATTTGAGGTACTTCACTTGAGTCTTTTCTTTTCATGCCCCATTCTACTTCTACTCCACTACATTCCAGAGAGAAATATTGTACTTTTTATTCCACTACAGCCATCAACATATGGCAATATAATGTCTTACAAGTCCAGCTGAAATGATTAGCCGATTAAACACTTAGTTGATTGACAGAACTGTTCTGATTGTTTCCAGTTTCTAAAATGTGAGGATTTTTCTGCATTGAGCACTTTTACTTTTGATACTTTAAGATACTTTTACTGTCAATGCAGGACTTTTATTTGTAACAGAGTATTTTCACTGTGTGGTATTAGTACTTTTACTTAACTAAAGGATCTGAATACTTCCTCCACCACTGCAGACAACAAAACAGCAGCAGAACAGCGTTGGACAAATTGCTGCACCATTTTGGACCATTCTCAAAGCTAGTGACATTCTAAATCCTGGATGTAAAGTAATAATCCACATTTTCTTCTCTTTATTTGACAGCTACAAAATCTTAATCTGATTAATTAATGTGTTATAGTTCATCGGCAGGCTTTCCTCCCAGGCTGCAGTATGTATCCCTAAGTTGAACCAATCAAATGCTTTAGGTCAGTGGGTGGCAAAAAATGGGCCAAATTTGGCCTGCCAACAAAAATATTTGGCCCCCCAACTAAAGCTGAAATTTTCAAAGGTTTTGCACTTTTCTTTTAATAAATCTACTGTAGGTTCAACCCGTTCTCACTCCCAACTCGTAAAAAATACTGACGCTTGGTCATTGGCTCTCAGCGTCAGATACTGTCATGTCACTCTTCTTTCAGTGTTTTCTTTTAGTTTCAACTTTCTGTTATGGTGTGGAGTGGAGGGGGCAAGGAGAGCGTGATTTACAAAAACTAAAACGTCAGTCTTCTGGACCCCACAGCCTGTTGCTTTGAAGCCTGGCATCACCACACAGCCAGCGTACGGTACCGTCTTTCATGAGTTCACCCGCAACTCCCAGACAGCAAGCATGTTTAGTTACGACTGTTTCTCTCTGCCGTTGTTTTTCACAAAGAATCGGGCTGGTTTAAGTTAACTGACATTATAGAGGTCCATTAAAACAAGCGCTATCAGAGCAGACGTTAGGTGGTGATAGATAAGGGCAGAGAGAAATAGACTCCCTTGCGGTTTGGGAGTTCCGGTGAAGTTGTGAAAGCCGCCGCCGTAGATGTACGGTAAAGCCAGAAGCTGAATGCGGTCAAGCCGTACAGGGAGATGAGGGGCTATTCGCTGTTTTTCCATGCTGGTCGCTGGTCATTTTTAACGTTAGGCGTATATACTGCCCCAGTCAGGTCCGGAAGGATTGCATCCACCGGTACCTGGAAAAATGAGTACTGGCACGTTTTCAGAAATTTGGTACCGAACTATCGGTTCTCCTGACATCCCTAGTCCAGACCCAGAGCTTCAAAAAGTGACGCCAAGAGTCCTGACGCGAGTCCCAAGAGCGTCAAATAGTGGCGTGTCTAAATATGACGCCAAAGTGCCAGACACGAGTAGAGAGCACCAAATAGGGATGCCATTAGTCCCGACACAGAGAGCGTCAAAAAGTGACGCCAAGAGTCCCGACCAAGTGCTTCTTAAGTATGAAGCTAAAGGAGACATTTTGCCTCGATAACAAAAGCCAAAGGCACCTGACCAAGCTTTGCTGGACTTTGTTACTTTTGGCCATGCTAGCTATTTCCCCCCTGTTGCCAGTCTTTATGTGAAGCTAACTGGCTGCTAAATGTAGCTTCATATTTAAATTGAATTGATCTTCTCATCTAACTAACTGCAAGACAACAAATAATAGGCTATATATTTCCTAAAAGGTCAAACTATTCCTTTAAGGATTACTTTAAGTTGCTATCTCGGGACTTGTTTTTATCCTTAAAACATCTGTGTCTGGGACGGAAGAGGCCCCTCATTTCCCAGCAGCACATGTACATTTAAAGCATTTACTTTAGCTTCATGATTCTGGGGAACCATCCCAGTTTTACTGTGAGCAGGGATCTAAGACGGGCTACACACATTCCCAGGGTTACAACAATAAATTAAGTGATACTCAGTAAAGACTTATAATCATAAAGTTCAGGTAAGATCCAAACCATAGTCCACCATTGCTCCGCAAAGACCAAGATAGGTTAAATGATGATAGTCCACCATTAACCGAGAGCCGTGGCCGAAGGCATTATGTTTTCGGGTTGTCCGTTAATACATACAGTACGTCCATCCATCCCATTCTAGTGAACGCAATGTCTCAGGACCCCCCTCGGGGGAATTTCTCCAAATTAGGCACAAACATGCACTTGGACTTACACCAGCCAGCCTGCATGTATCTTCCCATGTGTGTAAACGCTACTTAGCGTACATTGACTTCTGCACAGAGTCCTCATGTAACTCTTTATACAATAAACAGGCCAGCTTCTAACCCAGGGGTCTCAAACTCAATTTACCTGGGGGCCACTGGAGGCAGAGTCTGGTGAGGCTGGGCCGCATCAGGTTTTCCACAAGAAAAGCTTTGTTAAAAAAATTCCAATCTTCTCAAATCTCTTTATTTTTATTATTTATATTCTTTTATCCCGCCGCGTACGCATCACTTTGATTTACTTTGTCAGAGAGAGAGACCTCATATTAACTCTCTAGGTGCCATTGACGTGTATGTATAAATATATATATATATATATATATATATATATTCTAGGGGGGTCCGGGGTATACCCCCCCGGGAAAAAAATTGAAAAATAAACCGTTAAATGGCACTTTCTGGAGAGTTTTGGAGAAATTGAGTCTTACATGATATGTGCAAAACTGCAAGGTTAAGAGCCTATACTCTGCACTGTTGTAGTATCAACAGGTA
This sequence comes from Perca fluviatilis, assembly GCF_010015445.1. Classification (NCBI taxonomy): domain Eukaryota; kingdom Metazoa; phylum Chordata; class Actinopteri; order Perciformes; family Percidae; genus Perca; species Perca fluviatilis. The sequence continues at coordinate 20,722,011 of NC_053134.1, read as the reverse complement.
TTAGGGCATTTAGCATTTGCATTACTGTTAATTAGTCATCACTTGATTACACATTGTATTACCTTGTTATGATATAAGAAGTGACCCATACAATGTGCCAAACATAATGTGCCACATGAAGAGACAGTGCAGCATGACAGTAGCAACAGCTGAGAAGATTTGGGTCTGTGGTGACCAGGTCCACCTCACACAAACTTCTTCTCCCATTCTCTCTCTTTACTTACACACACACACAACACACACACACACACACACGCGCGGCACCGAGTGGGGCTCTCTGATGCTCGGAGGCGAGCGGTAGGGCTCGAGCCCTACTGCTGGCGGAGATGCGACAGTGAGGACTGGTTCAACGGCTTGGTCAGCGACATGAACTCGTAGCGGCCGGTGGAGGTTGCGAACGGGGTTTTTAGCTTTATGAGAAGGCATTTTATCTGTTAATCCTACCGACGGAGACACTTTGGCGCTATGTAGTTGACCCGCGGTGGTGAAATGTCTGCAGTTCTGGGCGGGTTGTTGCCGTGTTCTGATTGTTCTCATCTCCGCCGAGACAAAATAGACATGCCATTTCAAAAAAAATATCATTTATTCATGTATCATCATCATTCAATTTTTTGTGACATATTTAGACTGCAAGCAGGCACATCTGGACAAACTAGCAGGCTTATGTGCCGGAGCTGAACCCCGGAGAGCCCCGGCCCAATGTAACCCCTCGTTATATATATAACGAGAGCTATATAAATGTATATACATTTATATACATATATATAGGCTACGTATAATGTCCTGGGCAGCAACTTAAAATAAGTGAAGTGTTGTGAACGCAGCGCGCTGGGACGAATGTCCGCATGTGCCCAATAGAAAAGAGGCAGCCAGCCAGGCACGGAAGAAAACACTCCATAGCAACGCGGCTGTAGCTTTCACTCATTGAGGAATGTTTCTCTGCTTGCATCAAGCCCGGCCGATGTCCCGCCCCCGAGAGCCATATACCCCACCGTGATTGGTGGGTTCGTTCAGCTCCGCACACAACACTGTAAAGTACCGTACACATCAAACTCGCGGGCCGCACTAACATTAAACTTTCATATTAAGGATATTAAGGCGGGGGCCACAAACTATCGTCCCTGTTCTAACCACTTAATATTTATTGTTTTTACACAGCATTGACCACACCTGCCCTACAGACAGAAATAGACAATATCAAAACAGAGACCAGAGACTTTCAGCATTGTTATCACAACCTAGACCTCCTATGCTCTCATCATAGCAAAAATAGAACGCACATTAATTCTCCTGACAGGCAGAACAAGGTTTTGACCCTCTTACCTACATCGTGCCACATTGATTTAAAGTTTGCTTACAGGGAATTAAGTGGCTTTTGTGTTTTTTGGCATCAGAGTTCTTCATTCTTGATTCCATCAGATGATAGTAATATTTACACTGTTAGATTTATTATTGTATTTTTGCGGTTACTCACTGGCAACTCTATTGCCAGTAAATTACTGCAATTACAGTATAACTCAGGGGTGGGCAATACATTTTCCCAAGGGGCCACATGAGAAACAGGGACTGTTGTGGAGGGCTGGACCAATAGACTAAACTCACTTCTGCTCAATATTAATTTCATGTCAGGTGGCACATAAAAAAGAACTTGCCGCCTCAAACGTCTCTTTTTTCCTCTGGGCATATTAGAGTCCACCAACAGACATGTATAAAGTACTAGAGACCCAGACTTGAGTAAAAGTACAAGTGCTCTATCAAAAAAGTGACTTGAGTAAAAGTTGAAGTGCTCTTTACACCACACTTAAGTGGAAGTACTAAAGTATTCAACAATTTAGGTACTTAAGTATTGCAAGTAGTTTATTTTAAAATTATAAGTATTGTGTTATGTAGTTATTATAGAAAGCAGTCAAAAGTTTGAATATCATATTGTTTATATTATTTCAAATGTTTAGCCTAAAGGACACTCACAATTCCTTTGGCTGTAGCAGCAGTACAAGGACAGGAATGTCCAACACTGCAGCATGTCATGAACCGCGGGTCGCTAGTTAGCTAGCGCTTACGGATAGCTCAAGCTGGTGTGCCATTTGTGTATTATATTTGTAACTTACCTTGATATGTTTCTTCAAATTCGACGGTGAATTATTTCGCAATCTTTCAGGAGGCAGAGTAGGCACTTCATTCTATTGTCTTTCACTCCGGCAAATGAAAACATGGACTCTAAAATGTGGGGTACACTCGCCGCAGCCGACCTCTCGAGCGCTAGTGTGACGTCATGGGAGCGCCATAACTGTTTATACTTGCGCATGGTGGTCGCGACACTAGTTGCAGTCTTCTCCTGAACAGAGGCGGCGCTAATGAGTCAAATGTACCTTTACTATTTTTTTGCTATTTCTACGGACTAGAAGAAGAAGAAGAAGAAGGTAAACAATGGCAGAACTGGCAGCAGCATTGCCGTCAATGCTTTGATTTGATTCGATGACCTACTTCGTCAGATCAAGCCTTTCATTCACCATAAAAGAACTCATCTTAACCCAGTAAGTTTACAAGAGAGACTTGCAGTCGCTCTGAGAGTCCGATGCAGCACATAAAAAATGTTTTGGAGTAAAAGTATTAAACTCATCGAAAATTTGTACTGAAGTAAAAGTGGAAGTATGAGGAAAAAAATAATACTCCAGTAGAGTACAGACACAGCCTTTTAGTACTTAAGTACGGTAGTGAAGTAGTTCTACATTGTTACTATACATCTCTGTCCAACAAACACTCTTTAATAAACTCCCCCTCAGAAAATGGCTTACTGTTTTTGGCGATTTTTGTGGGATATCATAAAGCTGGTCTTGACGCTTGGTAAAAAAGCCTTGTTGCTTTTGCAGCTTAACTAGCAAAGCTTCAGATGTCCGTGCCCGCTCAGCATCAGTCATGTTGTATTTCTGTGCGTGTTTAGTATTGTAGTGGTGATTCAAATTATAATCCTTTAACACAGCGATCTATTCTCCGCAAACTAAGCACACGGCTTTACCTTTGACTTCAGTAAATAGATACTTAGAAGTCCATGTTTGGTTAAAAACTCGGCACTCTTTATCAACCTTTCTTTCTTTCCCGTGAGCTGACATTTTTGAGGGATAACAGCTCGTGAGCTCATTTCGCGGCTCCCCGACACAGGGGTCCAACACATTGCAGTTCTTCTTCTACTTCTTTTTAATTGCGACTTGCAACCAGAGAAGAAGAAGCTCATACGTTCGCACAAAAAAATAAAAGCAATGCAGTTGAATTCCATGCATGATGTACACTTATTTACGTTTGATTGCTAACTTCCCATTGACCTCACGCGGGCCGGATGTGGCCCGGGGGCCGTACAATGCCCAGGTCTGGTACAACTGCTCTACTGTAGTTGTGGTTTACAATATGTTACTGTAATTGTGTATTATTGTACCATACTGTAATTCTGTTTCAGAATATTATACTGCAATTGTGATTAACTCTCTGAGGTCTAAGGGCATTTTCACACATCTTGGTAAATTTACCTTTTTAGGGTATTTGCATATAACCCCCATGTGTTTCATATCAAAATGTTCAGAACAAACTCCGCTTTCCGTATAGTGACGCCCACATTTTTTCTAGGTAATTTGGCGCTAAATCTGAAATGTTGATGTTGGCTTAGTTATGTCAATGCTATAAATAGGTTTACCAAAGTCTTAATTGTCTATGTATGATTAAAATAGTAAATGTCTGAAATGAAATTTTTGTAATATCGCTTTTTGAGTAGAAGTTTTGTCAAGAATCGTTTGGACACTCCTGTGCGTCTTTCGTCCTCAGAGGGTTGATTTACCTTACTATACAATTACATTTCATAAAAGTGGTATTAGTCCAAATACAGTGAATAAAAGTTTTTTTTTTATTGTCAACAGATATATAGAAATTACTATTCTCAATGGCGTAAATAACAATGTCACAAAACATAGTGGCCTAAAGAAATATAAATATCGGGCACTACAAAACCAAAACCATAGACAATATAAAACACTACATGACACAACAAATATTGAAAATGTTAATATGAACGCATCAGTTAAAGTATTTATGAATGAATGTGACTAGGGCTGCAAAGCTTAGGAATTTCACACTTTAAAGTGAATTTATCTGAGAATATTCTTAAATAAGGAAATCAAATTCAGTGATTGGTCCATGCCTATGTTGTCATCCAAAATCCCGTTTGTGGCATACCAAAGTGTCGTGAATCATCTCTAAGACTGACACTTAACGTATAGTCCTACACTTCACTTAAACTATGACTGATATGCTTGATAACTAACTTTTAAGCGCAGCTTTGAGCTAAGACTTTTTTTTTACTCTTAAAGTGCTCATATAATACTTTTTGGCTTTTCCCCTTTCCTTTATTGTGGTATATATCTTTTTTGTGCATGTTATAGGTTTAAAAAGTGAAAAATCCCAAAGTCCTCCCCAAAGGGAGTTACCAGCTGCAAACTGCTCTATTGTAGTCCAGCCTTTACTTCAGAGACAAAGGTGCGTCACTTTGTAACACACGCCCTCATACTCTGCTTCTGACTGGCTAGTAGTCCTTACCTAGGTGCTGCGCATGTGCGACTCCCAACAAAGATGGAACAGAAGTGAGATGCCTCACTCTGTAGCTAAAACAGAGAGATCAAAACACCGGGTGAAAAGAGGAGCTGCAGCAATGTGCAGTACAACAAAAATAGTGTTTTTCAAAAATTAAACTATGTAAACCTATTCTGATGAAACCTCTAAATACAATTATGAACCTGAAAATGAGCATAATATGAGGTCTTTAAGTCAATTCTTAGCAGCGTTCTTGTGAGTAATTCTCAGAGGCTTGATAAATACAGATTCAGGTTCTTGCTCTAATCTTAAACCCTACAGCATCATCCAGTGTACACTGGTAGTAATGACAAATCTTTCATATTTCAGTGCCTAGAGAACTTTGAAATTGTAATTATTTTCTACACTGTCGGAATCTCACAGAAATTAATATTGGGCCACACGGGCATGATAACATAGGCTTCAACTTAAATGTGAAAAAAATATCAAGTCCTCATTATCAACTGCAATATGTCATATACATACATAGTCTTCAATTAGTCAAAACCTAGTCTATATCCTTGACGTTCCACTTCCGGGATTGCTCCGGTGCTGCAGGAAATTCCGCTGCATGCATGTCTTTTTCGCTGATGTCCGTTTCCTTCCGCTTTCTTTTGTGTTGGAACTTTAAACTCCGGTGGATTTCTGAGGACTATGGTTAACTGCTCCTCAGATCTCTGCAGGGTAAATCCAGACAGCTAGCTAGACTATCTGTCCAATCGGAGTTTTCTCTCACACAACTATTTTACAGTGGCTGCGTGCGGAGCGTAGTGCCGCCCATGACGATTGTGATTGGTTTAAAGAAATGCCAGTAAAACCAGAGCACATTTCTCTCCCATCCCATATCTTGGTATTGCAAGTACCGGTAGTTTATTTTAAAATGTATGTAATCTTTCTGAAGATCTGACTTGGACCAAACATGTTGATTCGCTGGTGAGAAAGCCACGCCAGCGTCTTTTTCACCTCAGACACCTGAAGTACTTTAGGCTACCTCAGCAGTTACTTAAGAACATTTACAGAGCCACCATTGAAAGTATTATTACTGGGAATATAACAGCTTGGTATGGAAACAGCAAGACCGTAAAGCCCTAAAGAGAGTAGTGAGATCAGCTGAACGTACCACCAGGAATGCACTACCCAACCTAGAGGAAATATACATCACGAGAGTAAAGTCCAGAGTAAAAAAAATCACCAGAGATCCCAGTCACCCCAACAGCTGCCTCTTCTTTGCCCTACGCTCTGGGAAATGTCATCGCTGCCTGAGGGCCAACACAGAGAGAATGCGGAAACGTTTTTATCCCCAAGCTATCCGGATACTGAATGAGGACAGTAGCAGGAGCACAAGCATGTTGGAAACACCTCATGCACTTTAGACATTTCTTCTTCTTCTTCTTCTTCTTCTTCTTCTTCTTTTCTTTTTCTATTTATTTCCTTATTATTTACACATTGCACAGCCATGGAGACAGTGGACAAAGCATTTCACTACATATACTCTGTATAATTATATGTGACTAATAAAATTGAATTGAATTGAATGCTATGTGGACTAGCCAGACCCTCCGCTCCACAGCGTGTTGATGGTCTGGCAAAGCGAGACTAGTCAAAACTCAATTTAACTCAATAGGCCTTTTTCACAGACGACATGAAGCAATTGGCTAATTAGCAGAAGGTGTGGAGCCGCAGACATGATTATATCAATCAATATATCAATCAATCAATTTACACGCACTGCACCTGTTGCCAATCAGCTAATTAACTAAAGCTTCTTGGTTTTCTTTTGTCCTACAAAATAATTGTACTGTATATCCTTATGTTTCAGTTGATTTAGGGGGAGTTGCTGCTCTGCCTTTCTGTTTTTTTCAGGTCAGATTTTCAGATTTAATTTATAGAGTCAAATCATAACAGAATGTATCTCAGGACACTTAGAGATAAAGTAGGTCTAGACCACACTATAATCTACAGAGACCCAACAATTCCCTCAAGAGCATGCATTTGGTGAGACCGCAGCAAGGGAAAAACTTCCTTTTAACAGGCAGAAACCTCAGAAAGAACCCGGATTTAGCTGGGTGGCCATCTGCCCATATTTATTTTACCAAACACCCCAATTGTGGAACAAGCCATTTGGTTCACTGTTGCCACAATTTACTCCAAATAAACTAAGATGGATGTTGTGTATTTAGACATAGTTCATCAAAAAATATGAATGTTTAGAACATACAAATTGAAAGTAGAGTGGAATACACTGCGACAGTTTTTTAATTAGTGTTCCGTGAAGGAGGAAAACAGCCATGTCCAAAGCCTGCAGGAGGCAGGTTTTTTATACTGAAAAGATCTACTTTGGGTGGAGTATCACTTTAATATGATCTATGTGTTATACCTGTGATATAATTAGCCACACATTTGAGCTGTACAGTGCTAAACTATCTTTACTATTTACAAGGAAAGGGCTTTTTTCACAGCAGATATTTTTGATTATACAGGTGTAGCTGATTACATTAAAGATGGCTCTGTTCCATTTAAGGGTTCCAGTGAGCCATGCAATTGAGCCAACACACACATTGCATGTGCTCTGGAACTGGCAAAACTAAATGGTATGCAGTCATTGTTAATGCTATTATTTACACCTGTTTTTTCTAACTGTGTCTACTGCAGTAGCTGTGGTTTGATTAATTGTCAGATTTAGTAGTATTAATTTCCATGTCCAGCAGGTGGCACAATTGTAGCAAAGTTGAACAAATTGACACAAAGGAAGGTTAACGGAGTTCATGTACAGTATGCTCTTTTTGAGTAATATTAAGCAGCTCCAGTGAGATCCTCAGCAGATATTCTGGAAGCAAATGGTGGCATTTAACTTTCTCATTCTCTTTTTTTTTCAGATTATATCATACCGCTTTTGTATCCAACTGAAGAAATGCACATAAAAACAATGATGTTGTTGAGTATAAGTGAGTGAGTGTAATCATGCCCGCTGTGAAAAAGCAGAACATCAGCTCAGACACCAGGCAAACTCCCAAAGTCAGGTATTGTTCTGTCCTTCTGCATTAGAGGTAAATCTAATTAGACAAAATTACAGACACCAATTTATTTTATTTCAAAACTCAAGCAAATCACAAGTGCCCAAATGATAACATTGATGGAAAACAATGGCTGTCTGGAAGATAGAAGACACACAAACTATTGTAAGTTGTTTTTCATTTTGCCTGGGGAAAAAAATTATATGAAACCCAAATCTTAAATTCACCTGAAGAAGAAACAAAGAGCCAAACACCCTCAAACTGTGATAAAGTAAAAAAACAAAAAAAGAAAGTCATCCTGACACAACACACACACATTGTACTGCATTGCACTGCTCACTGCCCTCCTTGCAGCTGACCCATAATCCTATTAGTCAGCACATTTCCTGTTTATATTCTTGTCTGGGTCTGAAGGTGCCCCACATTAGCCTGGGTGCTGAGTTCAGCAGCATTGCCCGGATGTTGCTTCATTTCCAGATGAGACTGTGTTTACTGGACCTGTCTCCTCATATTGAAATTTAAAGTCACACCAATTTTTTGTTTTGTTTTTATTAAACGTGGCATATTTTTCAGTTTTCATAAAAATGAACACATCAGTTAAAGTATTTATTGAATGTATGTGACTAGGGCTGCAACTAACGATTATTTTCATAGTTGATTAATCTGTCGATACTTTTTCTCGATTGATCAGTTAGTTTTTTGGTCAGTGTTTTTCAAAGCCCAGGATGACGTCCTCAAATGTTTTGTCCACAACTCAAAGATATTCAATTTACTGTCACAGAGGAGTGATGAAACTATAAAATATTCACATTTAAGAAGCTGGAATCAGAGATTTAGGTTTTTTCTTTAAAAAATATTATTCAAAGTGATCGATTGTCGAAATAGTTAATTTAATTGTTGACAACTAATCGGTTAATCTTTGCAGCCCTAAATGTGACGTTCAACTATTAATTGTGACATTGTCTCTATTAACACTGGGCGCTAATTGGCAGCAATGTCTTTCTTTAAAATACAGTGATCATACAGAGCGAAAGTTTTCCAGTCTAAGTTTAGCTAAACTGGACTTGGATAGATCATAGCAGTGTTGGAAAGTACATTAACTCAAGTACTGTACTTGATTTAAATCCAGCTCTGTGTCATCCATGTGTGGGCAGACGAATGGTGTGTGACACGGAGTTCCCAGCTGAGCCGAGCAGCAGAGGTCTGAAAAGAAACTATGCGTATTGCATCATCCGGCGGATCTCAAACACTGTTCATCTACACACACTGCCCACACAAAGATGACACAGAGCTGGATTCAAATAGGCAAAGTATTTAATTTTGACATACTTTTACATTGTATGCGACTTTATACTTCTACTCCACTACATTTCACAGGGAAAAATTGTACATTTTACTCCTGTATTTGGCACTTTTAGTTACTGTTTACTTTTTACATTAAAAAACACATCAGAGTCTCGAATCAGATAGATAGATAGATAGATAGATACTTTATTCATCCCGAGGGAAATTTTAGGCATCCAGTAGCTTAGACAACCATAACAAAACAAACACACATACACACATATATCTCACATACATAAAAAATCACTGACAGACATTTAAAGAGTTAAAAATTTGTGAAGTGATTACAAAGGTCTGGTATGGACTGACCATGTGATGCAATGACCATGATAAGGTGCTATGGTAGAGTGTGTGCAATGGTGGTAGGGCAAGAAAAGAAGTTGAAAACAGAATGACATCATGTTGCAACTTGGAAAGCAATTTGTTAAACTCATTGGATCACTCCCATCTCAATATTTAGAAGAAGCTGCAGTAAATGTTACTGCAATCTTTGAATAATGACATCGGTGGGTTAGCAAAGTTTGTTACACAGTTTGGTCTGACAAACCTTCAGTTGGTCTATTTTATCTGCTTTTACACTCTTTTTCCTGAAGAGGGTGCACATTAATAAAAAAAAAAAATGCTTTTGCTTTTTTTCCATGACATCAGTGTCTGAGTCACTCATCTAGTGGTTAGTGAAAGTGAGTCATGCTGGGAATTATTCTGTGTGTGTGTGTGTGTGTGTGTCTGTGTGTCTGTGTGTGTGTGTGTTTCCGTCTACATTAGATGGCATTATGAATTGAACAGGAGGCACTGATCTCAACACAGATAGACCACCACACACAGTCAGACAGACAGATTAACCGTGAGCCCTCCTCCAGACGCACACACAAATGAGTGGGGTCACAGATGATGTGTACCTACAGTGTAGTTTAATCTGCTGGTACAGTACACGGTGTGGTTATCTGATACAACAGAGCAGCAGGATGAATGTGCTTCTGTCCATCCAGCTGCTGTGTCAGAGCACATCCAGCTGTGAAGTCACTGTACTACAACACAAACACTAGAAGACAGCAGTACTAATACAGACCAACTTATATACTATACAGTAAGATGGGACTGATTGCATGTAAATAATGTATTTTACAGGTCCATCATTTTCAAATATTTTCCTCATAACTAGGTACTAATTGATTTTATAAGATGATTATCAGAGGAATATCCTAAAAGAACTGCTCCATTTGAGCACAAATGTACATGTATTCATGATTCACATATTGTTGGAAACTTTATTCGCCATACTATACTTGTGGAATTGCCTGTTGACAAATTTCACATTTTTGCACATTCAGCACACTTGACACTTATAATTAAACTGGAAGTGTACTGCTAATGCTGTCTCCAATTTCCCTGTGATTAATACGGAATTGCAGTTCTTTCCCAAAACCTTGCTATGAATTTTCAGTTAAATGCCTGTTCCTTTGGGGGATTTGTATCAAACAAATTAAATTGAGAGTTATGTCAATCTCATCCCGGTATTGCTCCATTTGCGGAAAGTATGAGCAAAATTGGAGTCAGTTTCTCCGCAGTTCCTCCGGTAGTTGCTGGAAGATGATGATGACCCAATCTTCCCAGTAACTTTTAGGTGTTCTAAAATATCTCGCTATAAACGTTTAAATTAAATCCCCTCCAGATGTTAGAGGAAGTTACTTACTAAGTGTGATTCAGAACAGATGTCCTTCCAAGTGTCCACCGAAATGTGTAGCTGTAATTCTGCTACACCACCTTCTTATAATTAAAATGAGTCATGTGATTCCATGTGATTTGAGAATCTGATATATGTATGTATATATATATATATATATATATATATATATAGTAACTAGAAGTGTCAAATACAGGAGTAAAAAGTCAAATATTTCCCTCTGAAATGTAGTGGAGTAGAAGTATAAAGAGCATAAAATGGAATTGACAGGTGATGTTAAAACACCTGCACCCACACACGTTGTGTTTTCCAGAGGTGTGTAGCTGTTGACTGGACAGACATGCAGAATACAATGTCAATAACTGACTGATATATCCAGTTATTAGACACAGTATAAGAAATAGCTTGAAGATCAAAAGCTAATTATATTTATTTATATTTGCAAGCCATGTGTCTCAAACCGCAAAAAAAAGACTTTTTTTTGCATTATATGGATATATAAACAGCAGTTTTAGGTGAAATTAGGAATCTAAACTCTGAAAAGTGTGGGCTTTTGAAAGTGAAACTGCTGGTGAGAGGTTGTCTGAGACGCACGTACAGTCTTTGCTACGATACTAATGCAGTGACCAGTGGTGGAAGTATTCAGATCCTTTACTTAAGTAAAAGTACTAATACCACACTGTAAAAAGTCCTGCATTGAAAAATGTTACTTGAGTAAAAGTATGTAAATATCATCAGGTAAATGTACTTAAAGTATTAAAAGTAAAAGTACTCAATGCAGATAATCCCTCACATTTTAGAAACTGGAAACGATCAGAACAGTTCTGTCAATCAACTAAGTGTTTAATGGTCTAATCCTTTCTTGTCTACTTGTAGGCCGATATCTTGTTGCGTTTAATTTATAATGAGACATCATATTTTATAAACTACTGAAATGTGTTTTGTGTGCAAACATTTTAATTTGTAAAGTAACTAGTAACTAAAGCTGTCAGATGAATGAAGTGGAGTAAAAAGTACAACATTTCTCTCTGAAATGTAGCGGAGTAGAAGTAGAAAGTGGCATGAAAAAAAAAGACTCAAGTAAAGTACAAGTACCTCAAATTTATACTTAAGTACAGTACTTGAGTAAATGTACTTAGTTACATTCTGCCACTGGCTGTGGCAGTTTCTACCTTTTGAAGCAGTGACTGCAGCATAAAGCATTATAGCTTAATGTCAGATTTATATAATGACCTGCGTGGTATGTTGCACTAAATGCATCGTTTGGAGATCAGGGTTATGTTAGTGGGCCATGCATCCTGAGAGTTACAGTAAGAGGATGATCAGCAGCTAAGAGCAGATACCGTCATGATATGTTCAGTTTTAGACCTGATGGATTAAGGAGCCGTTGGCTGCAAAGTCCAACCTGATGTCACCTCGCAGGGGAGCGGCTGCTATTGGTTTGGTATTTTTGCTCCCGGTTTGGATGTCAAGGCCTGCTGAGTTTCGTGATTGAGATGGTGAAGCAGAGAAATGCACACGCAGAGCAGGTCTGTAAAGGATCCTGGGTAAGACCCTTAGAGCTGCCCTACAGCTGAGAGAACAAAGGATCAGAAGGTTAAACGTTCCCCGGAAAGATCCACCTGCTGTCACGCTGAAAGAGTCTGTCACCAAATGAACGGCTCAACAAAGTCACGCACAGCACTGCCGCTATGGCTAGCTTTAGCTTTGGTTTGTTTATACATGCTGAATGTAACTAAGTGCAAAGTACTGTACTTAAGTACAAATTTGAGGTTACTTGTACTTTACTTGAGTCTTTTCTTTTCATGCCACTTTCTACTTCTACTCCACTACATTTCAGAGAGAAATATTGTACTTTTTACTCCACCACATTAACATGGACGTTTTTTGGCCTCTTTATTCAAATGGCAATGTGTTTTGCGATTGTCATTGCAATTTGCAACAATGTCATTCAATTTGAATATGCATTTTGCAATTGACCATTCAATATGCACACTGGCAATGCAATCCTCAATTCAGTTTAAATGTTTTTGACAAAAATGATAGAAATGAAGCTCAATCAATTGCATTTCATATTGCCATGTTTTTTTCTCTCTCTTTAGGACTGCCAGTGTATGATTAGTATTCACCTATGAATAGAGCCAGAAGCAGTTGTGTAATATAATTAAGTACATTTACTCAAGTACTCTACTTTAGTACAAATTTGAGGTACTTGTACTTTACTTGAGTCTTTTCTTTACATACCACTTTCTACTTCTACTCCGCTACATTTCAGAAAGAAAATATTGTACTTTTTACTCAGCCACATTAATCTGACAGCTTTAGTTACTAGTTACAAATTCAGATTTTTGCACACAAAACACATAGTAGTTTATAAAATACAATGTTTTATTATAAGTTAAACTACCTAACAACTTTTAGCTCTCAGATCTGATAAGAAAAGTTATGGTAACTTCGAATGCTAAAGATTAGTGTTGAAACTGTTTGATAAGCCCAAACATTGTGAATAAAACTCCTCCTCAAACCACAGATAACTGCATAACTCTACTTAAACATTAAAGCCACAAAGATTGGAAGATTGATTATTTTCTTAGGGAAACAGGGGTGATAAATGGTTGTGAGGCTGGACAGGGTCACGCTGAGTGTAAGCTTAACGTTTACATTTGCAGAAGTGACTTGTTGCAACATTGGGAACTTGGCTACGCAACTAGGGGACATTCAGTTCTGTTGCAAAAGACACACACCATCATCACCTACTTCAGCATCAAAGGAATCAGATGTTGTGTTACATGACTTTCAGGCAGTTTCAGATGAAGTACTTCCTTAGAAAAAAGTGATGCATTGTAGTCCAGAACAGTACAGGTCTTTTGTAATGAATCAGATTTATGTAAGGATTTGTTCCTCTGACGCAGGCAGCGACAAAAACCTGGAGGTCAAGTTGGGTAGGTGGTATTGTGGCGTCAAACATGAGAGTTTCCATTTGACAAATCGCAGTGTTCTGACAATGAAGCATTTCTGAAGATGCTCTGTGTACTCCTAAATAATCCTGCAGGGCAAAGTTCAAATTTAAAGTGATACGCCACCGTTTGTTGAAATAGGGCTTATCACGGTCTCCCCTAGCTGTAGATAGGTGGGCCAACGCATTTTTTGTGCATGCATTGTTTTAGTCCAGTGCAACACCGGCAGCGCCGCCACTAGTTAGCTTAGCGTAGTGAATGGAATCCTATGTTGCCGGTTAGCATGTTGTGAGTAAAAGTGAGGCAAAAAAAAAAAAAAACCCTAATTACTTGCACTGAGACAAAAAATGCATTGGCCCACCTATCTACATCCAGGGTAGACCGTGATGAGCCCTATTTCAACAAACGGTGGCGTATCCCTTTAAGATAATTTTTATTTTTTAGTTTAAAACGATTCAAAAAATGCAGCTTAATCTCAGCATGGAGAGTACAATACACCTTCCTTCAGTCTGAATGTTTACCTGCAGCTCTTTCCTCATGCTGTTTGTTTAATAATGCAGTACTATTAAACTTTATATCTTTTGCAAGTTAGACAGTGTGCAGGAGTTTAAGTAATTATTATCTCCGCTAAGAAGGGTTGTTTTTTTTGTTTTTACCTCCGCCAAAAAGGTTATGGTTTCGGTCCGGTGTTTCTGTTTGTTACCTCCACTAAGAAGGCTATGTTTTCGGTTCGGTTTTTCCGTTTGTTACCTCCACTAAGAAGGTTATGTTTTCGGTTTGTTTTTTCCGTTTTTGGTGTGTTTGTTGGTTTGCTTGTCCGTCAGCAGGATTACGGAAAAACTTCTGGCCCAATCTTCATGAAACTATGTGGAAAGGTGTAGCACGGGCCACGGAAGAACCCATAAAATGTTTCGACCGGATCATACAGTTCATACAAATAATTTTTCACTTCAGTTAACATTGCCAGATAGGGCATTTGTGCTGCATTCATGTGGTGTCAGAATAATTTGAAGAATTGGTTCACGACTGGGAAAATTCCCCCTACATTAACATTGTGAGATAGGGCATGCCTTGGTGGAGGTCTGTGCTCTCCAAGTGCCTTTCTAGTTAAATAGGTAGCTAAGAGTAATGCATAAGTATGAGTAAAAAATGCTTTTCCATTTCTTGTAGGCCTTTTCGTTGTAGATTCTTCTTCCTCACTTGGACAAGCTACTAGGGAGCCCTGTGAACTAAAGCTTGAACATGTTTTGCAATTGCTATTTCAAAATCCAGTTACAGCAATTTTAAAATAAAGAAGTTGATTACAATCATTCAAAACTTCCCATGTGTCAGAAGTCAAGTTTAAACAACAAATATCCTCAGGGTCAACTGTCACTACTCTAAAGTCATATTATTGAGGCTCATTGACATTTATTTGTAATGACATGTATTTGTTAGTGATATAAGGCAGCTCACCACCAATCCGTCTCACCCCAGGGTGCTCCTCACCTTCTGTATTTACAGGTTGGGTCAGAGGAAAGGTTTGGCAGCTCCGTTGACACAAAATGTTAAATTCTGCTCTAATCCTGTTCAGGTATGGATGACTGTGATTTAAAGGAAACCCAAATTCAACTTGTGTGAAACTTTGAGGAAAAAGTGATGGAAAACTTTTCAATTGCAAACATTATCAAACATGCTTTAATATCGGGAATGAATTGTTGTTGTGTGGAGCCTGCATGTCATGTAATCCATGGACTTGGCCTCCTCCTGCACTTTGCTACTGAAATACAACACACACACACACACACAGATACAAACACAATAGCTGGGGGCCACTAAGAATCAATTAACTCTTAGTGCACTGAGAAAACGTCACCTCGTCCATCTGGGTCAGCAACAGAGGCAAATTCAGTTCATTCCAGTGTTTTTCCTCTCTCTCAGCAGACAGTGAGTCTGGTCAAAACACAAATTAGTGCCCACGTTTAGTCTAAGCTCGCTTTGACTCGCACGCTAGACGATCCAGTGATGCTTTTTGGGGGAGGTGGTACTTTTCCATTGTCTCTCCTGATTATGATTTTGTGAAACGCACCAGTGACAAAGATGATATCCCTAAATTTGCTCTAGAGATGGCATCATTACACTTGCACACATGCATGCATATTTTTTTGTAAAAGTAGGGATCAAGTGAAAGTTTGTTGTGAGTATGGCACGGAGGAGGTTAAGGCTGGCCATTATGGCAAAGGTCATCAATATTTTTTATATAAAAACCACAGTCAATATCGGCGGCAGTGGAATGTTTGCCATTTGGCCAATTGTACTTTTAACTATGCAAACATTCCCTAAGGCAGAAATTATCTTCGCTTGAGTTACACCTCTCTGCATGTGCGGATCAAAATCTGCATGAGCAGCAGGAGTCGCTCCTGCACCTGAATGCTCACTGAGTCTGTACTGGACAGCTGTTTCTGCTCTCATAAAGATGCTGGTGCTGGCTTGGTTGCCTCTGTGTGTGTATGGAACTGTTCCTGTTCATTTCATATTCTGTGTCATGTGTAATGTTATGTTCAAATATTTCTACCAGGACTAAACAGACAGGCCATCCTCACCCAGAAAACGACCCTATAGGTTGATTGGGTAAGCAGCTTATTGTTGTTGTTAGGCAGCTAGTGACTAAGTGAGTAGTTATCGCGGAAGAAAATGAGGAGGTAGGTTAGGGTGGTGGACTGTCCCACATGAAACTTTTTAAACTGACCAACTTTTACTGACCTTAGTCCCTGACATAGTCTGTGAAGAATTACGCCCTAATTTAAGTAGTTTTACTGGACTTACCCTAACCCTATCTCTGATTTTAAATTTTTTTTTCTAACCCTAACTAAGTATTAGTATTTTTGTTGCCTAAACTTAACTAGTTACTAGTTAAAGTTATCTATGTGAATAAAACTGCCCCCGTGTGATAAGAGGAAAAAAACGCTCTGGGTTGTTTGCACTTCTTTAAACAAATAATTGTCTTGGACGGGGCTAAGCTCCAGACCTAGCAACAGTGCCTTTGCAAAATAGTCTCGGGAAGGAACTTTGGTGGAACATTTGCACCCCACAAAAGAAAACGCCACGCCCGTTACCTGTTTACATAATACAGTAACGTAAGCTATTTGAATTAGCTGGATACACGATTAAATGCAATTTGCTCTTACCGGTGTATCAGCGTGTGTACTTCGTCCATAGCAATTCCCGCCAATCTGTCCCAAAACGTCCCAGTTAGATAGTAAATGAAGAAGAACTGCTCCATAGACAATGAATTGGGAAAGATGTTATAGGTGACAGAAATGTTATAGTATGTATGTTATGAGTATAAAGCTCATAACAACATAACAAAACGTTCTGTGGATCCACAAAATCAGCCTCCCATTCATTGGCTATGGTGCAGCGCCAGAATTCACTTACTTCTCTGGTTTTTGCTTTGAGAGAGAGTAGCTCATGATGACACAATTGATTGAACTTTCTTAGGACATGGAAATAACATATTGGACATTTTTGATTTAGGTGGTATTTCCCTTTAACAAGAGTAACAAATGATATTTTGGGACCTGTGCATGCACAGTCCTGAGTAGAGTTCAAAACTGACGATATGATGAATAATAAAAAATCTATACGGGAGCCTTACAGCTGTTGTAGCCAGTTTATTTATTTTTTATTTTTTGGGTAAAAAAATCCCCAAAAAATCTTTCTGCATGTTGTAATTCAAGTAGTCTGAGGGAAAACTAGACATCTCCCCTTGGCTCTGTTTTTAGGCTTTAGAAAGTCTAGCCCTTGACGGGAGACTGGCCAATCACAGGTCATTTCAGAGAGAGAGAGAAAGAGAGAGAGAAAGGGAGCGTTCCTATTGGCTGTTCTGCGCATGCATATTCCCATGCAACAAAGGGGAAGGGAGAGCTGCGGAAAGAGGTCTCACTCTTCTTCAAATTCTGGCGTTTTTTTGCTTTCTACCCAGTAGCCGCCCGGGGCAGGATTTTTTCATGACACATGGGGGGTGGAACGAGCACTTAAAAAAAAAGAATCCCTCTGCACTGCGAAGGACAGAAGCTGTGTGAGAAGAGGAAAGGGGAGGGGGGGCTGAAACAGACTCTGTTGAGAACAAAAAGTAGGCTAGATAGTAGAAGTTCACGAAAGCAATCCAACTTGGTAAAAAAAAAAAAAAAAGACGACAATGCTGCTCTGCCAAATGTCTTCAAAGGAATGAAATGTTGATAATAAAGAACATTGATTTATTGATTAAGGGATGGTGCACTCCCAGGCCGGTGGGCAGTAGTATCCGCGCTACCGGACACCCTGTGATGCCACCCTGTGATGCCATCCAGCTCTGCGGCTCGGCGCGCTATTTAGGATTCACAAGGAGGAGCAGCGTAGGCCGTGTGTGTGTGTGTGTGTGTGTGTGTGTGTGTGTGTGTGTGTGTGTGTGTGTGTGTGTGTGTGTGTGTGTGTGTGTGTGTGTGTGTGTGTGTGTGTGTGTGTGTGTGTGTGTGTGAGCGCCTGTCCTACCAAAGCAGAGAATTAGCTCCACACGTAGTTCATTATAGGCTATATCTTAAATATACTGTATTTGGAATATCCATTGAAATATTCACATTTGACATGAAAAAAGTTACTCTCAGATGTGTCCAGTATGGGACATTGCATAGCATTACTGTATGTGCTGGGGTACATTTTCACATAATTTATATACAAGTGGACACCTGAGTATTATCCCCCATATTGATATAAATACACCCAAAACATGCTGTCATAATGCAGCAACAAAGTAATCTGTATTTTTCTAAAAACTAATTGATTAAAGGTTAAGGCTGGTGATAGTCTGTATTTTTTTTATCATTAAATCCCATTAAATACACAAACCACATCCTGATAAATCTTCTTCCTCCAAAAACATATCAATGAGCAGCATCTTGTTAAAGGGGTGATAGAATGATTAAATAGGGTATTTCACACTGTTCCTTATGGTCTCCTAATGGGGTATGTAACATTGGTTGGGCTGAAAATGGCCTGGTTGATATTTTACTGGCCCTTATGCATCCCTGTGTTTTGGCCCTATTTGTAACAAGAGCTTTTCTTCCAAATATGGTATGGTCATGAATATTTAGATGAGCTGCGCGCTGATTGGTTGAGCGACTTGCCATAAGCAGACATTAGAGACGCGCGCTGATTGGTTGAGCGAATCCCCAATACACATACATTAGAGAAGCGACAGAATCTCATATTCCAGACACTGCAATGTTTCATTACCAAATTCACTTCTGAGACTTTTTTAAGCGAGAAATCAACTATATAAAGCTGAAATATGGGCCGTTTTACAAAAATGTATGGCTAATTGCAAATTTGGTAAGACGTGTCGGACTTTAGGAGCTCCACACAGTCTGACGAGAAAGCGGCAACCTGCTGGGCTCCATACCCAGTGCAAAGTCACCCTTTGTGGATACTGCACTACGGGGCTCCGCGGCCAGCTGCCGGCATAACTCTAATATATTTACGGAATTTTATTTGAATTTCGTCACGCCACTTATATAACATCATTCCCCAATGTCTTATAAAGCTAACCGTTGTGTCCGATTTGATTTTAAGGCATTTTTATGAACGCGAGGCATCTTTGTAGGACCAGCAGCTGCTTGCTATATGTCCCATTCATTACAATGGGGAAATACCGCAGCTAGCTAGCTACACTTTTGCCATAACTAAATTATATTTACAGTTTGATCTTCATTACGCCACTTATACAACATCATTCCCCAATGTCTTATAAAGCTAATCGTGTGTCCGATTTGATTTTAAGGCATTTTTATGAACGCGGGGAGCATCTTTGTAGGACGACCAGCGCTGCTTGCTATATGTCCCATTCATTACAATGGGGAAATACCGCAGCTAGCTAGCTACACTGTCGCCATAACTAAATTATATTTACAGTTTGAATTTCGTCACGCCACTTATATAACATCATTCCCCAATGTCTTATAAAGATAACCGTTGTGTCCGATTTGATTTTAAGGCATTTTTATGAACGCGAGGCGTCTTTGTAGGACGAGCAGCTGCTTGCTATATGTCCCATTCATTACAATGGGTAAATACCGCAGCTAGCTAGCTACACTTTTGCCATAACTAAATTATATTTACAGTTTGAATTTTGTCACGCCACTTATATAACATCATTCCCCAATGTCTTATAAAGCTAACCGTTCTGTCCGATTTGATTTTAAGCCATTTTTATGAACGCGAGGCGTCTTTGTAGGACGAGCAGCTGCTTGCTATATGTCCCATTCATTACAATGGGGAAATACCGCAGCTAGCTAGCTACACTGTCGCCATAACTAAATTATATTTACAGTTTGAATTTCGTCACGGCATGAATATTACAGGTTCCTCAAGGTCTTACAAAGCTTAGCTAACACTTGTCCGATTTCGGATTTCAATTGAATGTATTTTTGTGAATGTCAGAGTTAGGAGGAGGCTAGCTAGCTCTCATTGATGGACTCCATCTCACCGTGGCTCTATCAATGAGACTCGTGGACAAGAGGCTTTTATTTCCCCGATTGTTTGTTTAAATAACTCAACACACATACCCATTATAAGATTTACTGGAACCTGCGGGCTGCGGTAAAAGATTGCGGGCGTAACAAGCTCGCTGACACTGCGGTCAGGGCGGCGATGTAGCAACCCAAGCAGCACCAACATCTGCACTAAACTCCGACACACAGTCGGAGAAAATTTGCAATTAGCCATCCTTTTTCGTAAAGCGGCCCATATTTGAGCTTTATATGGTTGATTTCTCGCATAAAAAAGTTTCAGAAGTGAATTTTGTAATGGAATAGCAGAGATCTGCGTGACCTAGCTAGATTCAGAAAACTACCTGATCTCAGGTCAGTTGTGTAGCCTATGTAAATGTTGGGGCGTGACCGTTCTCTTAATAACCCATGGGCTGACAAAGGTTCCGGTTTTTGGGAGGTTGACGTCAACTTCCAGCTTTGTTGGGATTCGCCCGTTTTCAGCGGCAGTTTCAAAATATGAGATTTTCATAGTAAAGGGGTGTCAATGGGATTTTGAGCTTCTATGTATGTCCTATTTACCCACCGAACTGTCGTTATTCAACTATGACAGGGTAAAATCGGTTTTGCATTCTATCACCCCTTTAAAAACACATCAATGAGCAGCATGTTGTTAGGAAGTGATTAGCTAGTAGTAGAGATGGCCCGATACCATTTTTTGCATATATTTTATTATGTTTTAAAGGAACACGCCGACTTATTGGGAACTTAGCTTATTCACCGTAACCCCCAGAGTTAGACAAGTTGATACATACCCTTCTCATCTCAGTGTGTCTTGTAAGGCTGTCTGACGTCTCCAGCAGCATCAGTCCATAACAGAACATGCAGTTGAATGGTTCCAGTAATCCTACTGCTCCAAATAAGTGACAAAATAACGCCAACATGTTCCTATTTACATGTTGTGATTTGTATAGTCACAGCGTGTACAAATAACAAGGTCAGATGAGATACAGTCATCTTCTAACCGTAAACAAACTATATTCTCAGAAGGCGAAGCACTGCTACTTCGGCTACTTGGGCGGAGTGATTTGCTTTGCAGCAAGCCTGTCTGAGAATATAGTTCCCGGTTTGTTTACGGTTAGAAGATGGCTGTGTCTCATGTGACCTTGTTATTTGTACACGCTCTGACTCTACAAATCACAACATGTAAATAGGAACATGTTGTGTTATTTTGTCACTTTTGTCACAATTCGGAGCAGTAGGATTACTGGAACCATTCACCTGCAGGATCTGTGCTGGCCTGATGCCGCTGGCGGCGTCCAGAGATGGCAAAAGTACTCACTTCCCGTACTTAAGTAGAAGTACAGATACTTGTGTTAAAAAATACTCTGGTAAAAGTAGAAGTACTGATTTAACTTCTTTACTTAAGTAAAAGTAACAAAGTACAGGCTTTGAAATGTACTTAAAGTATAATAGTAAAAATAGCCTTGCGAATTTTTTATGCAAAGCTACCTGGACCACACACGTTACTAGAGTGCAAGATGAGAAACTTCAGTGGACATAAAAACCAGGCTCTTTATATGCCATTGTCTACATTGTAAATGGATGTCTGCCAAACATCACATATATGATTATTGTGACAGAGACTGGGACTCCAGCTTAGTAAGATTCTGACTGAGTAGCAAGATATGAATTCAATTGTGATTCTGTGAGAATTCACAGATCCATACTTGATGCCTCCTAGCCTATCTCAAACATCTCTCTCAGATAAGGCCAGGGATGATTGGGAATGTCTTGCTGCTTGTCTGCCTAATCTCTAGGATCTCCGTTTTCTTCATTTTCAATCATGTCGCCGTCCATACTACTAGTGCTAACGTTACCACCATCATGCTGCAATTATTTGCCGCAAATGAATGCAGAATGCGGCCGAATCTGTCAAGTTGTCTTGTAGTGGTGCGTTACATGCAACGTAGCCTACAATATATTCCCATCCAATTAGATTGAATTCAGTATTGATCACGTGAAAAATAATAACGGTAACTCCAGTGAAATTATTTGAAATTTGCTAGTGAGGACTAGATTAGGACCGTATTTAAAGCTGATGCTGGTTTCAAACTCGCTTTCGCCCCCCGTGTGTCTGTAAAACACGGACAACTCTCTCTCTTTTGATGCTTGGGAATGACGTTGCGTGTAGCAACGTGAAACCTAGCTAACAGGTGAAGAACACAAACAACTAAATCACTAGCTAACCTACTTTAACTGTGCAGGAACTATAGACCAATACAACAACAGGCTTACATTAACTGACAACATAAGTTATACGACTTACAGTTCTCAAGGACGCACACACATGATCTCAACTGATTATCCTCCGGACAGCAGTCTCTCTTTCTTTTTTTCTCACTTTTTTCTGTGTGCGCGCACGCTACCGCCATGTGTGGAGGCGTGTCCGCTTATTCTCCGACATTACGACCTCTTGTACAAAACTAAAGTAACGAGCCAATTTTTAAAATGTAAGGAGTAGAAAGTACCGATATTCGTGTTAAAATGTAAGGAGTAAAAGTAAAAAGTCGCCACAAAAAAAATAGTAAAGTAAAGTAGAAATATCCGAAAAATCTACTTAAGTACAGTAACGAAGTATTTGTACTTCGTTACTTCCCATCTCTGGCGGCGTCAGACAGCTTTACAGCACGCACAGAGATGAGAAGGGTATGTATCGACTTGTCTAACTCTGGGTGATACGGTGAATAAGCTAAATTCCCAATAAGTCGGTGTGTTCCTTTAACAGCTGTATACTACTATCCCTGTATGGATGTGATATTATTTCTATCTTTGTTGTCTGTCTGGCTCCTTATCGCCGCAGAACTTTATTTTATTATGCAGTTTTGACAGTCAGTTATAACGGAAAAAGATCATAAATAAACTACTTTAATGTAGATTTTCTTTAGGACTTTATTACGTGGTATCGGATCGGTGCATAAACTCCAGTACTTCCCGATACCGATACTAGCGTTTTAGGCAGTATCGGAGCCGATACTGGTATCGGTATCGGAACATCTCTAGCTAGTAGTACACAAGTCATACTGTACATACAATGCATGTAAATACATAAGTCAAGATGCATTCATTTACTACAAATTGTTGTAAGACTGACTTGAAAAATTAAAAATCAATTCTTTAACCCCCAGGCCGCCAACACTAGGGCTGAAACGATTCCTCGAATAACTCGAATAATTCGATTACAAAAAATCCTTGATGGAAAATGACTTGCCTCGAAGCTTCATTAAATCAGTGTTACCAACGTTGTATCGCTGACGGACGTTGTTTCCGCACGGAGCATTATTACTGTGGCACAGACGCGGCTCAGTCTCCTGCTGGCGACACCATGGGTGCCAGAGCGTAAATAGCGAGGGGCTAAGAGAAGAGACAGGCTGGAGAAAACGACAGAAAGTGTCCAAAGTATGGAATCAGTTCAAACGTAATTAAAACTAAAACTCTGTACAGCGGGTCTACTGCAAAATCAAACTAGCTTACCACGATAATAGCACGACGTCAGTGCTTTAGCATCTCAACAGAAAACTTAATCCTCCATTCCACAAAGAGGACCGACAAAAGTAAATAACAGTCGTATGGACCATGAAACTACACCAAACACAACATCTACCAAAATCAAAGACAAGAAAATAGGTAGTGGTGACCACGATTTGATCTAAAGAGCTGACGCATTGACTTCCCTTCGGAAAAACAGCTGATTGTTGCGCATCTCTCTCTCTCTCTCTCTTTTTTTTTTTTTTTTTTTTTTTACGCTTTTTTTTTTTTGATAAACAGCTGATCAACGACCTAATAGCATAAGTGTAACAGAGCTGTGTGACATTATAATCAAATATATAAATGAAAATAGGTTGAGTATAACTACTATTTACATATAGGCCTACTGTATATACAGATCAGTCTCAGGTTGAAACTTGTAGTTGTAATGTTTGTGTATGTTTAATGTATGCCTTAGTTTGAGGTTGATATCATTTGAAAAAAAAATTCTTTAAAAACAATGTAATATGCACTTAAATGCACTTAATGTTTAGTTTTTTGAGAGATGATATTGTAAGCAATGTTGCTTTTTTCCCTAGTTTGGGTTGTTTAAAAATGGAAAAACAAATTATACGATTAATCGATCGATAAAGTGCTAGATTAATCGATTACAAAAAGAATCGATAGCTGCAGCCCTAGCCAACACACATCCTATACGCATGTTAAAGATTGACGTTTTCAGTAGAAATAAATGGGCTTAGGAATGTTGGAAGGTGTTGAGAGACCGCTTTGGTCTTTTCATGTGTTATGATAAAATATAACTGTGGGGGGAGGGGGCGTTCGAAGGGGGTCCCGCCCAGGTTGTAATTCAATGTAGAACCGCCACTGTTTCTACCTACTGCAGCTGGATTATTTCTGCCTCCTGTGCATTGTTGTTTAGCCTTAACTTCACCCGTTGAATAGAATTGTTTTAGTATTGAATATTTGCAATGGCCAACAAAGTGGCTACAATTGTCAGTAGAGGAAATAAATTCTTAAAGACAGAAGTGCAGAAGTCTCTATATTTTGGGAAGGTGGCTTAAATGACTACCCCCAATGAGGTTTAAATCAACCAATTAGATTAGTTCTGCCTTTGAGTAACGTTTGTGTATATTATTACCATGCATGTTGAAACCATGCATGCTTTCATCATCTTTTCTCACTGTTCTGACTTTAGGGTGCAGTAATAGATGTATCAACATGTAGGTGTCCCTCCTCACCAGTGGTATTACCCCGCCTTTGTTTTTTTTCCCTCTGTCATGCTGAGACTACGTGAGCCTCCGCACATCACTCTCTCAATTATTCATGTAGAGGGGGGACAGAAAAAGAAGGGGTAGAAGGTGAAGGCGGACGTGACTTTTCTCACATCGAAGGAACGCCATTTTTATTATGCGGTCTATCCTTTCCACTTCTTCTGTTTTTGTCATGTCTTTTCTCCACCTCACTTCTCTTTTCACCTTTTTTTCTCTCCTACTGTCTTACCCTTCCTTTTCTTGCCTCACCATAAGACTTCTCCCATCTTCCTTCCTTTACTTTTTCTGCTCTCTTTGTTTTCCTCTCTTTTTTTCTTCCTCTCCTTTCCTTCCCTATCTTCCTCCCTGTCTCCTCTCCTCTCTGACCTAATGTTGGCGTCTTTGCAGCCTGGGACTATCCTATTATTTAGCCATCTCTAACCCATTAACTTGGCGAGGGATTAGGAAGAGCCAGGACACTGATATAAAGGAAGTAAGCCACCTTGGCGACTTCTCTTCTTTGGAGATTTAGCTCTTTTTGAATCCAGTGACTAATCTGGTGTCTATTTGGGCCCAAAGGGAATTGTGTTATTGACTGCCAGCTTGCCTGTTGGCACCTTTATCTGATTTATCTGCCTGTCCTCTGCAGTCCTTCTCACAAACAGGTTTAAGGCTTGGTTAGCAACACACAGGCAATGGGAAGTCATGCACACAGTGTGCAGATAAATGTTGCAATGTGACAGAGTTCTTCTTTCCACTACAGTTTGATGCTGAATGCATCAGCAGCAGCAGTCCCAGCAACTTTATGTCTTAAGGCAACAATGTGTTGGCATAAAGTTTAGGTTCACAAACCATCACCGACAATGGGGCAGTTACTCAGAAATGCTATTTCTCCCAGTTAAAAGTAATACATTTTCACTTCCCAATGCTCCTTCTTTTCTTAAATTAGCTATTTTGAAGTTGAAATTCTTTGTGGCGGAGGCTTCCTGGGCTCCCTGCAGTGTGAAGCACATTCCATGTAACCACAGCATTCTGGTTTCAAAGCACGCCAGGGATCTTTGTCACCTCTCGCCCTGCTCTCCCTCAATATACTTCCTGCTGTTGATCTCCACTGTACGCTATCCAATAAAGGCAGTAATCCCAACAGAAAAAAACAATTGTCCCACAGAGGTACAATCCTCAAATGTGTATCTATGTACAGAAAAATGCATCCCAGTTATCCTCCTAAACCTCCTTCTGCACGACCCCGTGATATTATTAATATGTTCATTTGAGCGTTAGGTCTGCATCAGATGTTGTGCTCAGGTTTTTACAGTATATTGATGGTAGGTATATTTCCATCTTATTGCATCTTTTCGTTGACGTTGTATGCAACTGCACCCCCTCTAAAGTTCATCTGGCGTTCTGTCTGAACACACCATAAATTAAAGAGCTTTGAGCATTCAGATAGATTACCTGCAACAAAGAGAGGAGTATCATCCACATACAGTACACAGATTAGGGAACCATGAGAGAATAAATAGAACATGAGTAGTTTGTAGACTGAGTTCAAAATCCTTGAGGGAGTGACACTTGGTATTTTTACAAAATAAAGTTCAGAATGGAAAAGGATTTATTGCCAAGTAAGTAACACTCACAAGGAATTTGCCTTATTGGTTGCTCCATACATTAAGTCGTGGACCAATATGTTCAGTATAACTGTTTAAAAATAAGAAAAGAAGGCTGTGTGATTTAGTGCAGGATGTGCAAAAATGTTGTGCAAAAGTTCAGTTTTGAAGAAGACATGAAAGTAGCCATTGAGACGATTAACTGATTATCTAAATGTTTATTGAGGTAATAAATCAAGTGAGAAGTAGGGTAATTTTCTCATAGACTTTTATAGAAACAGACTTTGGTTTTGCAATTACCCTGCTGGAAATTAGATAGAATGCAGGTTGATGGCACTTCCGCATTGGCTTCACTTTTCAGACCTGGAAGCTCGTCCATTATTTTTATAGAGTCTGTGGATGAACCGAACCCTCTTACAAGAAAGGAGTGTTTCAAAAAGTTTGTGTCTGTGGTGGGAGCAATTGGCTACAATCTTTCCTGCCCGCTTCAGGGTCCTGGATACGTACAAGTCCTGGAGAGACGACAGATAGCACCCAATCACCTTTTCAGCAGGGCGGATGATACGCTGCTGTCTTCCCTTGTTGTTGGCGGTGGCAGCAGCGTACCAGATGGCGATGGAGGATGTGAGGATGGACTCAATGATGGTGGAGTAGAAGTGCATCATCATTGACTTTGTAAGTTGAATTTCTTAGTTATAATGAAAGCTAAAAAGTGAAGTAGAGCAGCAGGGATTTTTTTTTTATTGAGAACATATGACAGAGAGTAGAGGATGTAAGATGTAAGAAAGGATGTGATGAGTTTTATTCTGACTGTTACATTTTCCGATTAATTCTGCTGTCATTTAGCACACTTAAATATAATGTTAAATAAGTTTTAAGTTAAATAAAATATTTGTAAAGCTTTGAAAAAGTGAGGCTCTCTGTGAAATCCATAATCTACCAATGCAATGCAAAACGTTAGGATGACTCTCTACAGTAAGAAAGTTTATTTTGACAATGATGGAACTATGCAGAGGATCACGTAAAAGGGCTTTTATTTCAGCAGCAGTGTAATCAGGGATAACGCATGGTCTATTTAATCTGCTCTGCTCCATTCAAGGCCAGCTGAGTGACTTACCCTCTCCATTCAACGCAAAATCTCCCCATCAATGGCCTCTGCACAAAGAGAGAGGGATGAGTTTTCACTCCACCACACAAATAATGGAGGTAATGCATTCTTTACAAAGCAGAAATAACAAACGCAAGGTCAACTTGAGCACGTTCGCATACAGTTTCGTAGTAACACACTGCTTTAAATTCATATACACTACGTAATAAACTTTTACAAATCAGGGACTGTAGAGCGGGGCATGGGGGGTGAGTTTTTTTTGGATTTTCCCTGTAGTATTTCTTTTGGTTTGATTGTGTTCCTTTGACAATCAGACAGAGGCAAACAAAAAAGTCTGATGGCTTTCATTTTCAGCTATAATGGCCCCTTCATGTAAGAAAACAAAACGGAATGCAAAAAAATATATATGTACTTATAAGACATATATTATAAGACATTTTTGAGAATACAAACATGAAAAAACTATCCTTCAACCACAACTGTCTTGTCAATTTACAGATTAAAATCACATTCATAAAGAATGTAGTGTTATTTAGCCTGTTTAAAAGCAAAGACCAGCATGGTCTCTAGAGACAACTTGCAGGTCTTGTTTCCAGGACTTTGAACTAGTAAACTTCCACTCACAAGCCTGGCAGGAATGTGTTACGTTGCTGTCTCGCTACAGTGAGACAGGCGTGTTGGACAAAGACATGGTGAGTGTGTCACAGTCATAAAGACATAAATGTTTATTCACTGACAGTGATGTAATGCAGGTAAAAAGGTATGTGGGTCAGATGTTCCCAGCCTTATTTGTCAATCAAAAAATGGATATTGTTACAATCCTTTCACAGTTTGGTCGCATTCTCATTCATATCAACCACTCAGATTGTGTGGCAGATTCAATTTGAAGTTTCAACCATTATCCATAACTTGTAGCCATTATGACAATTTATGTATTGCTTTTAGCTATTTTAAACATGTGTGTACATACTCAGTTTGTGAAGGGTACAAGTAGATTACTTTGAGCCAATAAGGAGGAGCTAAGAAGGTAGACGAGGACGAGCTGCTGAGTCACGATAAGGAGCGACAAAGATAGTGTGAGACATGATGCTCGGTCACATGGTGACGGTAAATCACTGTGAAATAGTGTCTGTAGATGTTTACAAGTGCCCATGTTGAAGAAGAGGCGCTGAGTTTTTTTGTTAGACTTGACCCTATTGACCAACTGGGCCAATCTCCATTACTCTTTGTATACGTTTAACCAGAGTGATTGGGAACGTGCATAATCATTCATCAGCACAGAATTAAGCAGCTATTTGTGGAGCTTCTGGCTTAGTGCTGCCGGTTAACACCAAGCTCA
Source organism: Perca fluviatilis (assembly GCF_010015445.1). Classification (NCBI taxonomy): domain Eukaryota; kingdom Metazoa; phylum Chordata; class Actinopteri; order Perciformes; family Percidae; genus Perca; species Perca fluviatilis. The sequence continues at coordinate 20,693,042 of NC_053134.1, read as the reverse complement.
TGTAATATGCCTGACACAGCAACTCCTCTCTCCCACAGAGATTACACACACACACACACACACACATCAGCATAACCACCAGTACCAACGCCAAACCACATCCAGTGTACTTTAGGCTGAGCACAACATATCGTTAGACAGCTGAGCCACCAGTGATTAAATTTATAACATGCTTTTTATTAAGTTGATAGAGATAGATAAATAAAAAAGTCTAATTAAACACAGCAAACATTCTGCATATTGACAATAGGATACTTAAGATATGCATAGGTAAAATGGCTCAATATGAAAAGACAACAATATGCAAAGTAGGTTTTAGAGTTTCAGTGATGTCGTGACGCCGTGGTAAACCTGTTAGGAGTCACATACACCAGTGTGTACCTACTGTGTGTGTGTGTGTGTGTGTGTGTGTGTGTGTGTGTGTGTGTGTGTGTGTGTGTGTGTGTGTGTGTGTGTGTGTGTGTGTGTGTGTGTGTGTGTGTGTGTGTGAGTGAGTGTGAGTGTGTGGCAGTGGTGTACCTGACAGCAGTCACATAGCCAATCTGGCCACAGGATGACCAGTCTGCGCCAAGACACTCAGTCTACCCCTGATTCAGACTTGTGGAAATACCACATTCAGCTGGCAAATGCATATTATCTGTGTGTGTGTGAGTGTGACTGAGTGAGTGAGTGAGAAGAACAGAGGAGAGGAAATGGCATGCCACTGTATGCTGTACAGCATCTAGAATGGCATCTATTCTGCTCATTTGAGAAGCAATTGTGTCAATGATCAGTTAGCATCAAGATTAGCCCTGTTCTGTATACACGTACATTTCCAAATGGTTTGCATAGGCAAGGTAAGGCAGCTTTATTTATCCAGCACATTTCAGCAACAGCTAAAATAGAATATGACGGGTATAAAAAGAAACATGAATAAAAGTGAGAAGAATGTAAGAAATGAGCAATTACTTAAAAGGCATGCATCAAAAAGAAAGGTCTTCAGTCTTGAATGAAAAGAACTGAGAGTTGCAGCAGACGTGCAGTTTTCTGTGAGTTTGTTCCTGATATGTGGAGCATAAAAACTGAACACTGCTCCTCCCTGTTTAGTTCTGACTCTAGAGACAGAAAGCAGACCTGTCCCAGACCACCTGAGAGGTCTGGATGGTTCATAATGTAGCAGCAGATCAGAAATATATTTTGGCCCCAAACTGTCTAGTGCTTTGTAAACCAACAGTAGTACTTGAAATCAATTCTCTGACAGGAAGGCAGTGTGAAGACCTCGGAACTAAAGTGATAGTATACGTATATACTTTATTAGGACAACAATTCAAACTCATTGGGTTAGTCTTCTCTGCAGCAATAGCAGCAGTTGAGCAAAACGTTCACCCCTTTGGAAAAATCATTTGCAAAACAGGAAGCAGTAAAAGTACCACATCATTTTCATATGGAAAGTGGTGAAAACGTCACAAGCTCAGAGCACACAAACGGACTGAAGTTGTCTACATAGCTTAATCTAATTCTCAAGCTTTTTTAAATGTTGCCCACTAAAAACTGAAGTGATTCCTGAATGATCCTGTCCCCTGACTGAGCACACACGCTATTACATTACATGTCATTTAGCTGACGCTTTTATCCAAAGCGACTTATAGTTGCTACATATGTCAGAGGATGCATGTCTCTGGAGCAACTATGGGTTAAGTGTCTTGCTCAGGGACACATTGGTTGATGTATCACAGTGGGAATTGAACCCAGATTTCCCACACCAAAGGTATGGGTCATATCCACTGCGCCATCACCACCACTATTAGCACAGAGACATCCCATGCACTTAGTCATGCACCAACAGCTGGTAGATTCTGGTGTTTCAAATTAATATTCATCATGTATTCAATCCAGCATATGCAAGACGACCGGTAACACAGCATCAGCACTGCTGTGTTGGTTTAGCAGTCATGTGGAACTGTAATGTCCGATAACAATTTCAGACGGGAGCGTATCTATGTTCCCAGGGTTCAATGTTACCAGGGCCTTATGTTCCCCAGCTCATTATCCTCCTAATATGACACATTAGAGACACATTTCAAGTGTTGTTTGTTCTCAGCAATGCTTATTTCCCTAGCTCAAATATGATACGATACAACTTTATTGTCAGTTCAGCTCAAAAGAAGAAATGAAAAGAAAAATACACACAGAGCTAGACAGAAATTACACATATAATAAAGACAACAATATGAAAAGACAAAGAAGAAAACAACTTTCAACCAAAAACAATTCCTTCCCGAGGCTGTTGGCGCATAGCGCCGCCCCAGATGATTGTGATTGGTTAACAGAAATGCGGAATTTTTCTCCCATCCCAGAATGCTGTGTGGACTAGCCAGACCTTCCCCCGCAATGCTGTGGAGGAAGCTCTGGCAATGCGAGACTACCAAAGTTTTTACAGTTTAGCCTGAGGGGCACACGGATGTACAGTACCAAATTGCATGACAATCCTCAAACCACAAGTGCCAACTTTATGGTGGTGCTATAGGTAACTCAGGAGATCGTAAAAGTAATAGCATGGCTAAAAAATATCCACTTCAGATTTTACAAGTGGGCCATATACATCCCATTTAAGCTTACAGCCAAACCATATGTCGCTACTTTGTAATTTGATGAAAATATAGCGGTTTGTAATGTTAATAATACCCACTGTGTTTTTTTAACATGTTGGAACCTTTTGTGTCATTACAGAAACACATTTTATTCCAAAATTTAAAAAAAGTGAAGTTATCGGTCAATATTTTCACTAAGCTCTCTGCCAATAAAAGTACTTCTATCAGTACTCTTATCTGCCACAGAACTTGAATTTACCACCACTATACTTAGCAATAGTATTATTTTGTGCTCAATCTTGTATCAACTCTTATGCAATTTCACAGCAACATCCTGCATGCGCCCCCAGTCATGATTAGCCTGATAAGCAGCATGCGTCTCAGTGTCCCTCATGAATCTTGTGAATGGGTGAGATAATGAATGCAGGAGTGCCAGGACACGCTGTGTATACTGCAGATTAGCTCCACAGAAGGAAACGCAAAGCCTAGATGTTGGACTTGGGCCAATGAACATAAACAAACGCTGTATGTTTTCCAGGAGTTAATTTATTGGTCCAGCAGATGCAAAAATCAACTGTACAACATACTGTTCTCTCATGAATAGTCCTCAGATTAAAACAAGGTGTCTCTCGCTCCAAGCATCCAAAACTACATACAAAATAAATAAGGAATATAATAAAACAGTTTTTACAAAAAACAAATTTCAAGTATGTCAAGCAAACTTGTTAACGTAGGTTTTACTGAGAGAGGTAAGCAGCAGCTTCTTTCTCAACAGATCGTGCTTTCCATTAGTACAAAAATACTTCTACACACACATTTTCATCAAAAGTCTCCCGTGAAAGTCATCTCCTAAGCATCTCCAGTTTTTCTGTATATACATTAACATTTACAAAGATATTATTAACAGCACGCATTGTTATAACAAAATATAGGTGCTTCCATTTGTGCGTAGCAGACAATGACAGCAAAAGGAAATCAAGGTAATTCAACTTGAAAATTAAGAACTCTGTTAAATGATCAGCGTGCACCGTAGCGTTGAAACTAAACACAATGAAAAATAAATATTTCAAACTGTGAAAAGTAAAATATTGACGTGATATGTGGAGTTATTAGGTGAAATGTGGTGCCCCCTCTCGAGCAATCAATTCCAGAGAAATGGCAAGAGAAGTGGCGTAAGGCTTGCAAAACAAGCACTACAGGCACTCTACGGCAAAATATCACCTTCAATACAGTGACATGAGAAATACATAGTGACACAAAATAAAAACAAAAGTACAAATGTACCCCCACTGTGCAAAATAATCGCTTATTTTATAGTGTCAGCATACAAAGGAGTCAATTACGTCATGACGCTCTTCTTTTGCACATATTTTTAGAAAAGCGTGCATGATAAACGCCAATATAGGTGGTTACTTGTGTCTTTGGCTGACAAATAACTCATCAATTTAACTCTTCCTTCTTTTTCATGTCATTGCCTTCAGTGAGCCTTTGTCAGCGATCAACTTTCCGGCCTCTTGTGCCACGTGACACATCGGTGCAGTTTTATTGGCAGGGCTGCAGGACATCCCGGTGGCTAGATGAGTTTCTCCTCAGGTTCTGTAAACGCACAAAAATGCCACAAAAAACGTTAAGACTTTAGGTTCCTTCTGTATTATTGGGGCAACTATTAACTATGCAACAAATTGCAACAACACAAAAGACAGTGCTGTTGCATAAATATCCTCTGGCCAAATGATATTGTCTCATGTAGTGTAATCCCTAAACCACAAGTTACATCACCTGTTTTTTTCTCAGGCGCTAATTTCCTCTATGATATTTTTAGAGGGCGTGAACACAACCATTAAGTTAATGAGTGTGTGTGAGCAGGTTGCTAGAGGTACAGTAAGTGTGTGTGTGTGTGTGTGTGTGTGTGTGTGTGTGTGTGTGTGTACACCAAGTTAATCCTCAGGTGATTTATAAAGGAAGCTGACAAGATCATCACACACCTAACAGCTTTATACGTCTTAACACTTTTCCACTGTGCCAGTAAAACTAGTGCAGTCATGCAGTCAAGTCAAGTTCATTGACACTGCATGTTCATTTAATTGCCTACTTGAGAACTATTTGGTAGTGGTTGGCAGAGACCCAACTTTGATCGAAGCTGATGTCATTCTCAAAAGAAAAATAGTTCAATTAATTCAACAAAAGGGAGATATTATACTAACTGTAAACGGAACCAGAATGAGGAACAAATTAGGACTTTCACTGCGGAACCAATTCAAATTTTGGCAACCATTTTGGAGGATATTTGGTAGCAGTCACCAGCTGCTCTTCTAAACTCCAAAATATCCGACCCTTTTAATTTAGCTTGTGAATAATTGTCAGCTTGTTTTATAAGATAACTGGCTAACTAGCTAACCAGCATTGCTTTATTGTTAACACGTTTGATTAGCACAAAACACAACGCTAAATAAGCCTGCTGGCTAGTTAGTTAATAGTTTGACTATCAGCTCAAAAACTCACCTTGTTTAGGTGTAGTTTTGTAGTTTTTATTTTTTGGAGTAGAACTAGATTGGCTTTTCTAAAACATTAATTATCCATTACAAAAACTAACATGTCTGTCAGTTTATGAGTGTAAATGCTCTTTTAAATGATCCTTTTAATTTAGTTAGTGAATATTCTCAGCTTGTTAGCACGTAAACTAGCTAACCATTATTGTTTGTTGTAAACATGTTTGATTAGCACAAAACAAGCGCATATAGGGGAAGCTAGCTTTAGCATGTTACATTTGTTTCTTTGCAAAATGAGCCTGCTGGCTAGTTATTTGATAGTTTGGCTTTTCTTTAATTGTCTTAACTATTAAATGTAATAATATATATGATCCATAATTATATAACCAACTTTTTTTGTTGTCAACTTGTTAGCCCGCTTACTAGCTAACCATCCTTCTTATATTGTTAACATGTTTGATTATGGCAAAACAACTGCATTTAGTGGAAGCTAGCTTTTGCATGTTACATTTGTGTCTTTGCTAAATGAGCCTCCTGGCTAGTTAGTTAATAGTTTGATTACCTGCTCAAAAACGTATTAGTATTATTAGTATTAGTGTCAGATGTGGCTGCGCTGGCAGAACTACAGTATGAAGCAACTGCAAAGCCACTACGTTGTGTTTACCTTTGAAAGACAAAGAGTGAAACCACTTTCAGATATTGGAGGATGCTTCGTCTTTAAACAGGGCAAGACAGGCCAAAAATAAACCAAACACAGAGACAAGCACAGCATGAGTCAGCGTATTGCAACAGCAGATTGTAGTGACGAACAACAATGACGCAGCAGGCAGGAATGTAAGCTGGGAAGTGAGGGTTCCCTAACAACAAATACAGCGTGAACATTTTTTTTTTTAACTTTCCCACACTGACAGGAAACTTCTCAAATATCATTTCCTGTGTGAGACTTACGGTAAGAGCATATCCTGGCACAAAATGCCAGTATATGGAATATCTTGCATTTATCATATTAAATTCTCACTAGTATTAACTGACTATTAAAAGGTACAGTATGTTTTTTTGTTTTTGTTTTTTTTGAGCAGAATGTGCATCAATATTTCTTATTTTTTTAGATTCAGTGTGAAAATAGTTAGGAGGAAAAAAATGTCAGCAGTGAGTAGAATTTTAAAAGATGACACAGCAACAGGAAAAGAGCGAGACAGCCAGAGATGCCAGAACTAAACAAATACTTACAGGCAAACTTTGCCCAGCCAATGCTGTGAGGAGCAGAGGAGGAGAAGGCCGCAGAGCAAAAGAGGACAGGAAACAAAAGTGAGTGAACATGCATGCAGTCTTTACAGAGGCAGTCAGAAAGGAAACAGATGAAGGAAATGTTGTTTCTTTTAGCATCTCATGATGTCCTAAATGCAGTTCAGATGGTTTCCCATCTTGATAAGAGAATTCTCGGCAGAAACACAAACCTCTTGCCACATTTAACATAAAAAATTGTCCAATTAGTCAGTTTCTTGTGACTTGAGTCTAAATAATTTGGTTCTGGCCTTAAGAAACCCATATTAGTTAAGTTGAGTCCTTGTAACTCTAAATATATAATGCTTGAAATGAAATGAAAGTGTGTTTGTGTGTGTGTGTTTATAAGAAACCCACCTGTCCAGCCAGAGTGATAGGGAGGTGCGAGGGGCTGCAGAGTGCCAGCGAGGCAACAGATGGAGGCAGCTCCTGGATCGGAGACTCGTCTAGGTCATCGATGCGAGGTTTCTTGATGTTTGACTCGGGGCTGGTCAGAGGAGTCACACTGTTCCGCCTGATCAAGGTGCCAGGACCCTTCTTCACCTCCTGCAGGGTGAGAAATATTAAGACCCTTAGACTCAGAAATCACAGCGTATAGAAGTATTGCTGGGTTATCTTAATAAAAGAGCAAAAAGACAAAATAGTCAACAGCTATCTATCACCATCATGATGGTGGCTACAGCTCCATCCAGTTCTTTCTCAACATTTCCTGCAGTACTGAACTGTCACCCACAATAGTACAGGATGTGACACAGACTTCAGTTCTGTAGGGATGAGCCGAACATTTCCAGTAATCAGTGAATCAAGCATTACCTCAGGTCGGTCTCTGTGGGTATTCACCGCCTCCACATTCAGAGAGATGGACTCCACTTTGCACCCATAGGCGACCGGGGTGAGCTTCAGCACCGTGTGGAGGGGACACTTCAGGTAGGGCATCTCCTCTGGAACAAGCAAAGGAAGGAAAAACAAAGATGTGAACACAGTTGCATATTGGAGATTGGAGTATCATAAATCATTAGTAATCCATACAGCCTCTTTTTTCTTTCTTAATGTTAAACAGTTATACGTCTGTAACAATTATAACATAATGGTCTAATCGCAGTTTTTTGTTGTTGGCATTTTTAGGCCTTTATTTTTGACAGGACAGCTTAGACTTGAAAGGGGAGAGAGAGGTGGAATGACATGCAGCAAAGGGCCGCGGGTCGGAACCGAAACTGCGGCCGCAGAGTCGAGGACTGAGCCTCTGTATATGGCTGTATATGGGCGCGCGCTCTACTAGGTGATCTACCCAGGCGCCCGCAATTATTTTTACATAATCACTGTTTCTTTGTTTAACCGCAATTAATTGCTAACATAACTGTTGATTGTAATTGTCAATTTTCTGTTCATGTAAGCAAAAAATCCAATGTTTTATGATAATGAAGAGGCATGGTTTACTTCATAGGCTGTGTACCCGTGTTATTACATTATCTTGGTCACATGACAGTGATATAACCAAACTATGTATCCTGGGATTCATTCAAAACCTTAATTTGTCTGCAAAAGTAATACATAAATATTTTTAAATTTGACTGAAAGACAATTACATTGTTAATTGCAATTATTTCTGAGACAATTAATTGTATATTAAAATTTGGTATTGTTACAGCTCTAATGTACATATTTGTTTCAGTATTTATTGTTTGTCCATTTCATATTCATGTTTAATATGCTTATGTATGCACCAACAACCAAGGGACATTCCTTGTAAGTGTTTCCTTGGCAATGAATCCCTTTCTGATCTCATTCTGATTATTTAGGTTATGACACTAAACGAGTGGGCTTTATGGGACTTGTAGTACCCACCTGCACTCTTATCCAGGAAGTAGGCCAGCAGGCAGCGCATGACAGCCTGGTGGCAGATAACCAGGACGTTCTCTTGCCTCTCCAGGTCCATGATGACTGGCTCCACCCGCTGGACCAGGTCCTGGTAAGACTGTAGTCAGGATCAGGAGAGTGGGGTTGTTTATTATTGTCAGTATATTTGGTCATAGTTCAATCAAATACCCTTAAGTAGGGTTGCATTCTTACATCGAAAACAATAATGTGGATTATTTTTGCTATATACTCGAATGGATCATAGTTGTTATCAGCGGTGGAAGAAGTATTCAGCTCCTTTACTTAAGAAAAAGTACTAATACTACACTGTAAAAAATACTCTGTTACAAGTAAAAGTCCTGCATTGAAAATCTTACTTAAGTACAAGTATGTAAGTAGCATCTGGAAAATGTACTTAAAGTATTAAAAGTCAAAGTACTCAATGCAGAAAAATCAGCTGGACTTGTAGGCCGTTATATTGTTGGGTAGTTTCATTTATAATGAAACACTGTATATTTATAGACTACATGTGTTTTGTGTGCAAACATCTAAATATGTAAAGTAACTAGTACCTCAAATTTGTACTTTACTTGAGTCTTTTTTTCTTTTCACTGAGTAAATGTACTTTGCTACATTCCACCACTGGTTGTTAATATTATTTTTTAATTACAGCAGATGACCTAAATCAGTCCCTCCAGAAAAACGCGATTATGCGATCGCATAATTCAATGCATAATCAGCCAAAGTCCGCATATTTATGCGGGGGCCGCATTTTTTCTATATATATATATAATATGCTGCACTTTCGCCACATAAATTGCCGATTTCCGCCCAAATATGCGGGGCTTGCATGATTTCATAATCCCCCCGTTGCAAAAAAGTCACGTATATCTTAGCAGAAAGTTGAAAAATGTTGCGTTTACTTCACACAAGAGCAGCCATTTTCCCCTGTTGCCATGGGAACGTTATGAAGTGACGCAATTACGCGACGTGAACATCATCGAAAAGCAGGGTGTTGGGGGGAAATCACTTTTTTTTTTTTTTTTCTCATTAAACCGCAGTTTTTGCAAGTTCCCCCAATTTTTGCAAGTTCCCGCATATTCCATCGCATTTTTTAAGAAAACGTGCCGCATAATCAAGGAATTTTGCCCGCAACAATCACAAAAAAACTGTAAAAATGCCCTGTATTTTAGGTTTGTTAAGCGTGAAGGTGTCCATTGGTTGTTGACTGTGTTTGTACCTCTCCAGCAGGGTAGCGATAGTAGTATTTATCCTCATCTCTCAAAGCAAACTCCTCCGGGAATTTCTCCTTCATCTCATCATACGTCATCTCTTCACACATTCCCTAAAAAGAACAAAGAAGAAAAATATAATATTTCAGGTTGGGGAAAACAAAAAAATATAGCTGTGTGATGTGTAGAGCTGCAACTATTCCAAATTTTACTGTATAATTAATTGCCTCAGAAATCATTGCGATTGACAATATAATTGTCTCTTTCAGTCAAATTTTAAATTATTTATTTATGTATTACTTTTGCAAACAAATTCCCAGGATACATCCTTTGGTTATATTACTGTTATGTGACCCGGATAATGTAATAACACAAATACACAGCCTATGAAGTAAACCACGCCTCTTTATTATCATAAAACTATGTATTTTTTTCTGAAATGCACCTAAAACTTAGTTACCATCAACAGTCATACCCCTAAGGACCTCAGCTAATGTAAGCAATGAATTGCGGTTAAACAAAGAAACAGCGATTATGTAATAAACATTACAGGCCTAGTAGTCTCGCATTGCCAGACCTTCCTCCACAGCGCTGCGGAGGAGGGTCTGGCTGGTCCACACAGCATTCTGGGATGGGAGAAAAACGTGCTCTGGTTTACTGGCATTTTCTGAAACCAATCACAATCGTCTTGGGCGGCGCCGCTGCAAAATAGCCTCGGGAAGGAACTTGTTTTGGGTGGAACATGTGTACGTTTAAAAGTTGTTTTAGTCGTGCGAGAGAAAACTCAGATTGGACAGAGATTCTAGCTAGCTGTCTGGATTTACCCTGCAGAGATCTGAGGAGCAGTTAACCATAGTCCTCAGAAATCCGCCTGAGTTTAGAACGCCAACACAAAGAAAGAGGAAGGGGACAGACATCCGGCCTAAATGAAAGACATCCAGCGGAATTTTGGGCAGCACCTGAACAATCCTGGAAGTGGAACCTCGCGGATATAGACTACAGGCCCGGTGATGTGGCGTCATAGTGCGCGTTTGAGTGACACTCACAGCGTCTATCTCGTTGAGAGCCTTCCACTGTTCGTACGGGACTCCCAGGTGCTCTGCGGTCTCGATGCTGCGACACAGCTGGCTGCTCCAAACCTTGAGATCCTTCTGCTGCTGCTCTTCCACAAACCGAGCCAGGGCAGCCGAAAACTACAGCAGGGAGGGAACATGTCTTTAGCAACCGAAGTTCATCGATCATGAGGTTTAAAATCGTGTCGTTTTGTCGACCGTCTGCTTTCATGATCTGTTTTATGTTCCTGTCTGTCGCTGTTGGTACCTGTTTGCCCCGCGGCGAGAGGCCTGCGTCCCCGCCCAGCCGGCCCTCCACGTTGTCGGTGCTCTCTCCGTGCCGACACAGGTAGATGGTGCGTGGCTGGACGTGGATGTTCATCAGGTAGTAGACGATCTTGCTCTGGATGTGGTCCTGGATCCGGTTGACGAGGAAGCGCCGACCCACGTCTATCACCTTGATGAAAGAGAGATCCCTGGAGGAAGAACCGAATGGGGTGAGCGATTAATGGGTGACTTTCGCATTGGATAGCGCAGATATCTTGACAGCATCAATGCTGATCGTTTTTACCTGTCGTACTGATTGGGGTCCAGGGGTTGGTAGCTGGTTTTGTAGCATTCGATTCTCCTCTGGAAATCCAACATGGCGTCGTTTTTGTTGCAGTCCCGGTAGTCTGGACACGACACCTTCACTTCCTGCACAGGGAGGAAGATTGTCAGACGGCAAATACCACGCCTGATGCCGGAGAGTTATAAACACGTTACGTTCTACGCCTTTTCAAACAGCGCCAGGGTGAAATCGTGGTGTCGTGCCTGCGACTCACCATGATGTTCGACGCGATCACGCTGGGATCGTCGCACACCGACTCGATGAAAAAGATCTGGCCACAGAAAAGGAGAAGTAGTTAAAAGTCGCGGCGTCGCCGATGACGTCGGTCCTTGACTCTTCGTGTCAACACAGTGACTCTTACCTTGAAGCCATTCTCACTGCCAAACTGAAGGATCATGTCTCGTCTTTCTCGCGTCGTGTTTGTGGCGTCGAAGACCTGAAAGGGACATGAAACGGCGTTGTAAGACGATGGGTTTTAATTTTGTCAAACATAAGGATAAAGTTTAAGAAAAGCATGCGATGCATGATGGGAAACTCACCGCTACTTGGCCTCCCTCCTCCTTCAAATAGGATTTGACATCCCTCAAGGCTGCTAAGGCACATTGCCTGAAGAGCAAAAACAGCGAAGTTCATTTTGTGTTATCAATAAAATATAAACAGTAGATTACATAGGTGTAATTTGGGGGGGGGAGGTAAGTCTTTGGCTTTTTTTTTAAATACATGCATACATGTCCCGGGACCTCCCTAGATAGTTGGACTTAACCCCCCAATGTTGAACCCCTAGGTAGATTTCTTTTATTATGCATATATACGTATTTGTGTTAAACTTACTGTCTGATTTTCACGGCGCACTCATTATCAGACTTGAAGAAGTCATAGGAGCTGTAGTTCTTGACCGCCTCCCTCCGGTACTCTCCCACATTGAAGACTGCAAAACACACACACACACACACACACACACACACACACACACACACACACACACACACACACACACACACACACACACACACACACACACACACACACACACACACACACGGGGAAGAAGCAACAAGCATGAACACCATGTCCTCGACGTTGAAACATGAGTTGACCCTGCCAGGCAAAACACTTCCAGGAGTAAAACATGAAGTGTCATCATGTAACTCAGTGGTTCCCAACCTGGGGTCCGGGCACCCCCATGGGGGGCGGCAAAGATCACAGGGGCGCAAGTCTTTATCTGGTTTGAGGTTGAGGTAAAAAAATATTTGCACATGTTAAACAAATGATGATAATACACTAGAATATATAATATATACAAAAGTCTGTATGAAAACTATATATTTTGTTATATCCTAATTTTTCCTGCCGCCACGGCATTTTATGAATGAAACATGGCGGAGAAACGTAACAGTGCTGATAACTCCTTTGTATCAAAAAAGAAAGTAAGGCTCTATCTCGAGAGTTACCTCAACTTGGGTTTCGGGGGAGGGAGGGGGGGGGGGGGCTCAGCTTGGGAACCACTGGTGTAACTGATACGCTACTGGACAAACTGTTCTCGTTTGTGAAGGCTGTGTACCTTTGGTGGGCATGCCGATCCAGTTGAGGTAGCGAGTGAGTTTTTTGGACATGTAGGTCTTCCCTCGAGCCGGAAGACCCACCATCACGATGACGGTTGGGGGGTTGGCAAAGTGGGGGGCGCAAGCCGCTGCAGAGAAGGAGGTAAAAAATAAAAAAAATCATCTTGTGCTCTGCAACCTGAGAGGGCCCCTACCCAACTGCCTAGGGTGGGCACAAATAACTGGTCATCGAGAGCTGCAACCTGCCTGAATCCATTCATTTAAACAACTTCTGCACCTAACTGCCGTCATCTATATGCTGACACCCTCCCAGCGGGCACGAGGTTGTCTGCTGCCGCCAGACTCGCCTTTTCCTTCAACCTTACTGCACATCTGACCCGCTTCTGCACACTCTGAACGGGCTTACGCCACCCAGGATTAGTAGTTTTCACTTGACCAGATTTGCTGAAACCCCATCCCTGAGGCCCCTGGGAAATTTATTATATGAAATGTCAGATTCACTAAGAGGATGGATGGGCAGAGGAATGCAGGGCGTTGATTGGAATCTGTTTGATTGAAGCAGTGAATACTTTTCATGTCACATTTCCTCAGTTTCAAAGGTTATTCTTTTCGGTCTCCATCGCTGCACTTGTAAACATAAGCACGGATCACGCATTGCCTGATGATGCCCTGAGGGCTAATTTATACTTGCTAATCTTGTTTACATAACAAAAGAGCCATGTTAATTAAGCCGAAAAACGGATCACACTATAAGTTGGTCCTCGGACATCTGGTTCATTTTTATGTCCACTAGCCAAATGGCTTAGTGAAAGTTCAAATTTGACCAGCGACTCAATAGATAACCATTGTTTTTTGGCCGGTGAGTGAAGCAGATCTACCAGCCACTTGAATATTTTACCAGCATTTGGCTGTTAGATGGTGCTAATTTTGGACCAAGGGTAGGGGTGCACGATATATTGACTGGATATCGTTACCGCGATATCACGCTGCGCAATATTATATTGAAAGCGTCGCGATATGTATGCAATATTTTTTTCATATTTACTTTTATTGTTTCTAATATGTCCTGTTCTGTAGACATGCTCTTTATTTATTGTTTTTATACTGTGCAACCAGTAAAACATGTCCTGTAGACATGGTCATTATATTATTTGTTGTACCAGTCCAATATGACCGTTGAAATAAACCTTGTGTTGTAAGAAAACTTGTTTCATTTGTTATGAATCTATTTTGATGCGTTTTCCCTTTCCTGTTACTTTTGTAATTTTACATTTGTTAAAGAAATATCGAGAATTAATATCGGTATCGCGATATTCATAATGAATATTGCAATATCCTGGTGACATTGCAGTGATTGTAAGTTGCTTTAAAAACTGTAAAGTGCCTGTTTTCTGAGCGCACATCCCTCAGCAACAATCTCTTCTCTGCGGTCTCCCTGGTAATAAAGCCTGGGAAAAGGAGACGGCGGCAGGGTCGCGCCATGAACACGCGCTGCCGGCCGACCAATTAGAAAACGGTAGGCTACCGCTTCAAAAGCATCCGACAGAGGTTGCGAGCCACGGTGGTAACCATGGTTTCGTCATGCTCCAGTTGGAGATATATGTGACGAACCGCACGTGCTGATGAAGACCACCAATCAATGAATCGATGAGTCAAAAGACCGGCTTATAGCGTATAACAGGTGCACTGCATGACTCAGATATACATCAGAACTGCCCCTCAGCGGACATATTAGAAGGGAATTGGAGAGAAAATGTCGATTCAAAATCGCCAGTTACTTCTTAGAAAACACTAATTTGTTCATTTATTCAAACAAACCTTTTTATTGAAGAAATAAAAGTCGCCTAGTGAGTGCTGCTGCTCACCGTAGGCTACGCTTAACACCACACACTTGGTCACATAGGCTAGCCGTAAGAGATAAAAGGAGCTGCCCACTGCAATACACTTTTTAAGTCCATGTAAAAAATATTGTAGGGATAAAAATAAAAAAAATATTATAATATTAAGAATGTCACTCTGCAGCGATACGATATCAATGAAAACGCAAGACCATATGAATTGAAATGTTACAGGGCTTTTACCTCTCCGGGGTGCCGGCTTGTCATCCTTGGTGGGCACCCAGATCTTTTGGATCCTGTTCTGGGTAAGCTCTCTGGGCATTCCTCAAGGACTGAAGAGCCGCACAGTACACGAGAACCGAGCTGCTTTAGATTCCGGGGACAAAAAAAAAAGAAGAGCCGGTGGTTGTTTGAGCAGGAGCCTCGTCCGTTCAGAAGGAATGAACTGAGCTGTTGTCAATGTCTGTAGAGCGCGTTGAGCCGAGCTAATCTGCCGGTCTGCGGCACACATCCGCTATTTAACCCCGCCCGGCCGAGCAACGTGACTGCGGTGACGAAATTACACACACGCGCACACAGCATCCATGATGACATCCACACATACCCGAATATACAGTCAGGCACAGCGCCTCTTTGTGGTAGTCTAACTCTGATTGGATGATAATGTTGCATGCGTTTTCTAATAGTAGCCTAAACAAATGATATTACCTATGAAATGAAATGGAATGTGAATGCATTTAGTAATTAGTATTATTACATTATAATAATTATATTAGTAGCAGCCGAAGTCATTTATAGTTGGTCTATGGAGTGGCCAGTTATGACGTTTGTATTATTTTCTAAATCGGAAATTTCTGCATAAGGTCAATCTGTTGAATAGTTTGTAAAATAACTGTTAATGGACACTTTCTCCACGTCTACCTGTTGCTGCAGCATTGGCCCCACTGTATAATCTCTTTAGTGAGTCTGAGGAAACCTGGAGGAGACGTGCAGAGTCTCACATCACCTCACTCTGCTTCCTCACACTGGGTTGTCCCGTTGAGTCATAATGTGTATATATATATATATATATATATATATATATATATATATATATATATATATATATATATATATATATATATATATGAGGTTACAAAGAAGTTACGGAACAATTGTTCTATAAAGTACGTTGTAATCTCTTAAAAAAGGTGAATATTTACTCATAAAACCATAAGTGACTTTAGTGATATTTTTCTGTCACTACAGCAGAGATGTTGTATTTCCACTGTAAAAAAAAAAAAAAAAGAAGCAATTTAAAACACCCTACCAACTGCTGCAGTACCATCACTTTTTACAGTGTACTGAAATTCCTCCTTTGCCTCAGTTTGGACTTTACAAAGCCTCTGAACTCTCTGCAACCTTTTCCCAAAAACCTTTTTGTGGCAATCCAACTCATATCCTGATTATTTAATTGAGTTTAAATAATCAGAGTGACAAACTCTTTCCTGTTGACCGCCTGAACAAAGGGCAGCTGAGAGACAAAAGAGACCGGTCGTGGTATTTATGTGTTTAACATCCTCCTCGAACATGAACGTGTAACTGCAGTTATTTTCCTAAACACAAGTAGAATAAAAGTAAAAATGTGTACAAGGTTAGGTTATGATGTTTCCACCTAAAGGATTCAGACGTGTCACAGTCTGAATTTGAAAGTGTTGGGATGGAGAAACTGTGGTTGTGAAACCCCATTTGGTTTGTGTCTGTTGTTTGTCCTCCTGATAGTAAGACACTTTTTAAACTTTGCCTTAGAAAGAAACAAGATAAATCGATTATGGGATAAGAAGGTACCATTGGTTTATGTTTATTTTTAGTTGCATTAATTATGCCAATAAATGTCCCCCTTATCTTCAACAATATTTTGTTAGACACATCTCAGTCTATCCCATACGACACTTGCTCCATCCATTTTTTGCTATACCAAGAATCCATCGGGAAATTGGGAGAAGAGCATTTTATCATAAAGCTCCTATGGACTGGAATAACCTCCCATTGTCATTGAAATACAATGTCAAGATACCATGTTCGTGTTTTAATTGAGGATATTTTGTTTTCTTTTTGGGCTCATCTGAATGCTGTATTATTATGTGAACAGCTTATGAGGACTTATTACTTATGACTGTCAATGTAACCTTGTAATTTATTGTATAATTGGTGGTGGATTTGGGGGGCATACTGTGAATGATGTCTTGTTGAGTTTTTTTTTGTGTGATGTTTTTCTTTTTATATGTGTTATTGTGTAATGTCATGTTTTGAGCATGTGTGGCTCTGGCTGTTATTTTCTAATGGTGATTGAAAGGACCCCCTTGAAAATGAGATCTCAAGGGGCTATCCAAAATAAAGACTAAAAATGTATCCTTAGACGATATAGATTATCCCCTTTCACCTTTAAAGTAACACTCTTATTTTTACTGGAGAGACTGACCGAGGGAAAAACATACCTGCTGGATAAAAGCTGCTGATGATTCAACTATTGTGCAATTTTCTTATAAGGTCTTATTGTTTTCTTTAGTATAGAAATAAAAGAAGATCGCCTTAGCTTACTTCTTTCATACATTACAAATGCAGAGTATGGCAGTGATTTAGATTGAGACCATCCCCCCACCCTGCAGAAAATCCCAGACTGGCTGATGACCTGAATGTCTTTAACTAGAGGTTTGAAAAGTACCCAGTATCACAACCCTCACGCACAAAAGGTTTTCCCTCAACACCCTCCCCCAACCTGTGCTAACAATCCACGAGAAGGATGTGTGCCGGCTCTTTCAGAAGCAAAGATCAACAAGGCTCAGGACCTGATGGTGTGTCCCCCCTCTTGTTTGCGAGTCTGTGCTGAACAGCTGGTGCCAATTTTTACGCAGATCTTTAACCGGTTCCTGGAGCTGTGTGAAGTGCCCTCCTTCTTCAAATGCTCCACCATCATCCCAGTCCCCGAAAACCCTCCATCACAGAATTAAATGACTACTGGCCTGTCGCCCTGACGTCTGTGGTCATGAAATTCTTTGAAAGACCGGTGTTGAGCCACCTGAAGGACATAACAGGACTCCAGGACCTCGACTCCCCAGGGACGTATGCCAGGATCCTGTTTGTGGACTTCAGCTCGGCGTTCAACGCCATCATCCCTGAACTCCTACATCAGAAGCTCACCCAGTTCTCAGTGCCTGACTCCACCTGTCAGTGGATCATCAGCTTCCTGATTGACAGGCAGCAGCATGTCAGACTGGGGAGCATCTCATCCAAAACCCGGTCCATCAGCACTGGCGCCCCACAGGGGTGTGTCCTCTCCCCGCTGCTCTTCTCCCTCTACACTAATGACTGCACCTCAAAGAACCCGTCTGTAAAACTCCTACAGTTTGCAGTCATTGGTTTGATCCAGGATGGTGATGAGTCACAGACAGGAAGTGGAACAGCTGGTCTAATGGTGCAGTCAGAACCACCTGGAGTTAAACCCCAAGAACACAACAGTGGACTTTAGGAGAAGTCTCTCCCCACCATCCAGAACGATGGATTCCTTTAGGTTTCTCGGATCAACCATTTCACAGGACATAAAATGGTCTCCCCACATTGACTCTGTCCAGAAAAAGGCCCAGCAGATGTTATACTTCCTGTGACAGCTAAGGAAGTTTAATCTGCCTAAGGAGCTGCTGACCACTTTCTACTCAGCCATCATTCAGTCTGTCATCTGCACCTCCATCACTGTCTGGTTTGGGTCAGCCACCAAACGGGACAGGGCCAAACTGCAACGGACAATTAGGGCTGCAGAGAGGATGACTGGAGCTGACCTTGCTTCCATCCAGGACCAGTACCGGTCCAGGGTCAGGAAAAGGGCAGCACAAATCTCTGCAGACCCCTCACATCATGGTCACAAACTGTTCAACCTCCTTCCCCCTGGTAGGCGATACAGGGCACTGTTCGCCAAAACCAGCCGACACAAAGACAGTTTCTTTCCCCAAGCAGTCACTCTGTTGTACGCTCAGAAATAGCCCCCACCCTTACACTGAACAAAGTCAAAGCCAACACTGGTCTGCTCATCTACCTCATGTATATTTTCAATCTTACAATTACAATATTGTTATTAATATATTTCCATTGCACTAAACTGCCTTGCAATATATACATTGGCTCAATATGTTTTAAGTCAATGTACTAAAAAAGTTTGAAAGGAAATGTCGGCGAACCAGAGTCCCTTGATAAATCAAGGCAAAATACTAGATAGATAGAAATATATACTACTACTAATATACTAAATATAGTCCAGAGTTTGATCTGGAGAGCTTTTAAAAGCTACTGTAAAATGATATAAACTCCACTTTCTCCAAAATGCTTCTAAAGAGGGTTTCTTAATATAATATTTATGTTGTTATATATTATCATATATTTTAACCAATTTAATTCTGTTTTTTTTAATTTGTAGCGGATGTTTGGTCTTTTTTACAGCATCTAAGCGGAGACTAATTATAACAGCTCACTGAGCTTCTGGTTTGCAGTTTCAGCCTGAATCCAGGCTGCAAATGGAGATAAACACACACACCACACACACACACACACACACACACACACACACACTATCTCATCACACCTTGCAATATTTTCTATATAAAATACCAAACCTTAATAGCGAATCCTAATGGAGCAAATTGTTATTCGCAAGTCACTTAAAGTGCATCTGTGATGCTCATAATAACTGACTTTATCATGACCTCATTCTGTTGGCAAGTCAAGTTTTTGCTTTATATTATTTTTTTGTAAAGCACTTTGTAACCTCTTCAAAAAGTGCATACTGTATAGGTGAAGATTTACTCATAAAACCATAAGTGACTTTGGTGATATTTTCTGTCACTACAGCAGTAATGTTGTAAAGGTGAAAGGTGATAATCTTATCGTCTAAGGATACACACTTATTTTTACTGGAGAGACTGACCGAGGGAAAAACATACCTGCTGGATAAAAGCTGCTGATGATTCAACTATTGTGCAATTTTCTTATAAGGTCTTATTGTTTTCTTTAGTATAGAAATAAAAGAAGATCGCCTTAGCTTAATTCTTTCATACATTACAAATACATAGTATGGCAGTGATTTAGATTGAGACCATCCCCCCACCCTGCAGAAAATCCCAGACTGGCTGATGACCTGAATGACTTTTACTGCAGGTTTGAAAAGTACCCAGTATCACAACCCTCACGCACAAAAGGTTTTCCCTCAACACCCTCCCCCAACCTGTGCTAACAATCCGCGAGAAGGATGTGAGCCGGCTCTTTCAGAAGCAGAAGATCAACAAGGCTCAGGACCTGATGGTGTGTACCCCTCGTTTGCAAGTCTGTGCTGAACAGCTGGCGCCAATCTTCACGCAGATCTTTAACCAGTTCCTGGAGCTGTGTGAAGTGCCCTCCTTCTCCAAATGCTCCACCATCATCCCAGTCCCCGAAAACCCTCCATCACAGGATTAAATGACTACAGGCCTGTCGCCCTGACGTCTGTGGGCATGAAATCCTTTGAAAGACCGGTGTTGAGCCACCTGAAGGACATAACAGGACCCCTGCTGGACTCCCTGCAGTTTGCCTACAGGACAAACAGGTCGGCAGATGATGCTGTCAATATGGAACTGCAATACATCCTGCACCACCTCAACTCCCCAGGGACGTATGCCAGGATCCTGTTTGTGGACTTCAGCTCGGCGTTCAACACCATCATCCCTGAACTCCTACATCAGAAGCTCACCCAGTTCTCAGTGCCTGACTCCACCTGTCAGTGGATCATCAGCTTCCTGATTGACAGGCAGCAGCATGTCAGACTGGGGAGCATCTCATCCAAAATCCGGTCCATCAGCACTGGCGCCCCACAGGGGTGTGTCCTCTCCCCGCTGCTCTTCTCCCTCTACACTAATGACTGCACCTCAAAGAACCCGTCTGTAAAACTCCTACAGTTTGCAGATGACACCACCGTCATTGGTGTGATCCAGGATGGTGATGGCCAGACAGACAGGAGGTGGAACAGCTGGTCCAATGGTGCAGTCAGAAGCCCCTGGAGTTAAACCCCAAGAAGACTATGGAGATGACAGTGGACTTTAGGAGAAGTCGTCGTCCCCCCTCCCCTCACCATCCAGAACGACACAGTGTCCACTGTGGATTCCTTTAGGTTCCTGGGATCAACCATTTCACAGGACATAAAATGGTCTCCCCACATTGACTCCGTCCAGAAAAAGGCCCAGCAGATGTTATACTTCCTGCAACAGCTAGTCTGTCATCTGCACCTCCATCACTGTCTGGTTTCGGTAAGCCACCAAACGGGATAGGGCCAAACTGCAACGGACAATTTGGGCTGCAGAGAGGATCACTGGAGCTGACCTTGCTTCCATCCAGGACCAGTACCGGTCCAGGGTCAGGAAAAGGGCAGCAAAAATCTCTGCAGACCCCTCACATCATGGTCACAAACTGTTCAACCTCCTTCCCCCTGGTAGGCGATACAGGGCACTGTTCGCCAAAACCAGCCGACACAAAGACAGTTTCTTTCCCCAAGCAGTCACTCTGTTGTACGCTCAGAAATAGCCCCCACCCTTACACTGAACAAAGTCAAAGCCAACACTGGTCTGCTCATCTACCTCATGTATATTTTCAATCTTATAATTACAATATTGTTATTAATATATTTCCATTGCACTGAACTGCTTTGCACTATATTTATGAATCTTAAATCTCAGACTATACTGATATTGCACTATTCCTTTTAGTTTTTTTCAATTGTTATTGTATATTTTTTGTAAATTTCTTGATTTCTTGATTCTTGACAAACCTGGCCAATAAAGCTGATTCTGATTCTGATTTTGACTCAGAGGGAAAAATTGCTTGTCTGTGTTGTCCAACCTTCCCTCCAATACGCTAGCTGTGAATCCAAATGAGGCTAGGCATGAGGTAATTAAATTATATAAGGAAAACACTCAGTTAACTCTGTGATGAAATGGACTTTGATTGATGTAATAACGCATTTAACTGACAGCAATGTTGCATTGTAAAAGAATCAAATACAAAGGAAGTTTATCCTGGTTATATGACATGCGTTTGGTCAAATGCAATTTCATTACAGCACAAAGACCACTTCCCTCACACTTTTTATGACT
This sequence comes from Perca fluviatilis, assembly GCF_010015445.1. Classification (NCBI taxonomy): domain Eukaryota; kingdom Metazoa; phylum Chordata; class Actinopteri; order Perciformes; family Percidae; genus Perca; species Perca fluviatilis. The sequence continues at coordinate 20,671,400 of NC_053134.1, read as the reverse complement.
TTTCATGAATTTTATAACATACTATACTTCGACTTTTTATGTAATTTTTTAGACTTCTTTATTACATGTTATAGTATGCCTTTTTTTTGTTACTTTTTATGACATACTATACTATGCCTTTTTATGAATTTCTATGACTTTTTATACCATACTATACTATGATTTTGTATGACTTTATACTGTCATGGTATGGTCTGGCCACCTCCTCAGTCCCTGTGTCTCTTCTGTGTCTAATGCCTACCCATTTCAGTATCTAGTTTGTTTTGTATTGGTGTCAAATTACCTTTGTATTTTTGCTTGTGCCCCAGGTTGCCGCTCTGGTGGGAGGAGACTCAGCTCACCTGATTTGCCTATCATCGTCTGCCTGCTCTCCGCCCCTGTCTACAGGATCATATCCTTGCACATTCCTTTTGGATTGTTAAATAAACCTCTTGTGGTTATTCCTAACAACTGTCTCTGTGTCTGCTCCTGGATCTAATTGTGAATAGCCTTAACAATCTAATGCATTTTGTGACTTTTTTTTTCATGACATACTATACTATAACTATTTATGATGTACTGTACTTAAGTATTATTATATATCGATAATAAATCAACATCGATATATGAGGCTAGATTTTTAAAGGCTGCATTACCGTAAAGTGATGTCATTTTTTTAACTTACCCGACTTACTTTCTGTTTTATTATTCATCTTTACCAACATATTCATTGTATCATTATTATTGGTGATTATTTATCAAAGCTCTCATTGTGGTAATATTTTGTGAAAGCACCAAAAGTCAAACCCTACAATATTGCTGCAATTTCACATTGATGCATTTGGTCTAAAATATTAGATTTTCTCCACTAGCTAAGTATTAATAGTTATCTTACATCCTTGATTAATAGCAGTAGCTGTATTGATGTACATAGGTCCTACTGTCACTTGTGTACATTTTGAAGGTGGTGATGAAGAGTGTTTGGGCGAGGGGGCTGTTAGTTGTAGTTTGTGTATTTTGTATAATAACTTATTTTGTTAATCATTTAAAAAAAATGAGTTTGTAAAAACTTAACCATGTCGTTAAGTTATTAAAAATTTCAAGAGATAAATGTTAAACTAATATTCTGGGAATGTATTTTAATATTGATGTATTTTGATTATCACTAAAGTGGCTGTTGCAAATATTAGCGCAAGGCCATGCATAGCCTACATTATATACAATTCTTCCTAATTTTGGATTGAGGAAAAGTGTTTTTTATCTGTTGTTTAATTAGTGGTATAAGGCACAATGATGTATGCTGGTAATGACTTAGATATTAAAACTTAAGTAATTATAAAATTCTTTATGTTATGAATATTGTTTTAATTCATTATGTATTGTTTTGAATGCTCATAACCAAAATTACGCAGTGCAATATGCAAAATGATATTACATTAATTAAGCCCATGTTTATATTGTAGTGAATACCAATTATATTAGTATTATGATACTTGCCCTTATTAGTCATAATAAAATGCTTTATAATGTGTTATGATTATTGTTAAAAAGCATTATGAATTGCTTATAACTATACAGTGCTATAAGCAGATTATACAACATTACAGATAAGGGCTTCATAGAAAGTGTTACTAAAAAAAAAAAAAAAGATGGGAAAGTCACCAAGCCAACACCTATAGCACCTAGCTCACCCCCCTAAACTGCCTACAGAAAAACATCTAAAACTAAACTGAGGCGATTATAACTGGACTACCGGTGATCTCCAACCCAAACTATCCGAACCCGACCGAACCCGACCAAACCGGCCAAACCCGACTGTATTCAATCCCAAACCCAATCCCGCACCCAGCAGAAGCCGACCCCAAACCCGATCCCAAACCTGACTCTGATCCCAAACCCGGCCAAACCCGACTGAACCCAACCGAACCCGATCCCGAACCACCAGCCTCCGTTTCACCTCAGGATTCGGTGCCAGGATTCGGCCGAATATTGGGCCGGAGGCTGGAGAAGCCGACGCTGATCCCGAACCCGACCTTCTCCACCCTCCATTTCACCTCAGGATTCGGTGCCAGGACGAGAAATAGCCCATATGTAATTCCCTCCCATTGAAATCTATATATTTCATAAATATACCCATCAGGGAATGTTTATGGGGTTGTCGGTCTCTAAATGTTTTAACTTTTATGAGCACACCCCTCTCTCCCCCTCTCTCTCGCTCTCCCCTTTCTCTCTCTCTCTCTCTCTCTCTCCCTCTGTGCACCGAGCTCCGCCTGATCTTCTAAGAACGGTGACGCCGTTATCAATCAAGTATTGATTGGTCAGTAGGTGGTGCTGTTACACCGGTTGATTTCTGATCTCCAACATACCATAATGCTCCCGACCAGGTTATGTGTTCAGCATAAGTTACCACAGCGATTGAACCCGGTAACAAGTGATCCACATTCGTGATACAGAAAACCCTGGGTTGAACCTGAAGTTAGCTCGTTAACGGCAAATCTTGCTTCGTAGTCCAGGCCTCTGGCCTCATAATGAAAACATGGTTACCTTAGTAAAAGTGCCAAACAGCAGCTCCATTACCTTGTTCTAGTTCTGCCTGCAGAGCCTGGTAAAAAAAAGTATAAAGGTTTGGAAATTTGTGTTACTTGTGCTTATTTATTTTGTATGTATTATTATTTTATTGATTTTATTTTTTAAGTACTTGAATTTACCTGGATTATTTTTAATTTAAGCTATTTTGTAATTAATTTATTAATTGTAATTTATTTTATTGATTGGATGAACTATAATTTGCCTAAAGATGATTCTTTTGTATTCTTGTCCGTCTGATTGAATGCTTGTGTTAAAAAATAAATCAGACGTCTGATACTCAACAGTTACTCGGTACTTGAGTAGTTTTTTCACCAAGTACTTTTTTACTCTTACTCAAGTAATTATTTGGATGACTACTTTTTACTTTTACTTGAGTCATATTCTGAAGTAACTTTTACTTGAGTACAGTTTTTGGCTACTCTACTCACCTCTGCACATTACTGATAAACTGATAGCACGTTTACCTTTGTTGATTTAAATTAATTTGATTTAATTGAGCAAACGTGTGTTGTCGACATTTTGTCATACCTTTGAGCCAATGACACACATACTATAACTCTTTTATGACATACCATACTATGACTTTTATATACATACTATGACTTTTTTCGACATACTATACTATGGCTTTTTAATCACTTTAATCACTTCTTTAATCACTTGTTTAATCAATATACTATACTATGGCTTTTTTCACTTTTTTTGACATAGTATATTATGGCTTGTTTTTCACTTTTTTCGACATACTATGCTATGGCTTTTTTATCACTTTTTTGACATATGATACTGACTTTTTTTGACATACTATGCTATGGCTTTTTTCGACATGCTATACTATGGCTTTTTTTTCAGAACAGCGCCAAGGACTGGGCTGATGAACTGAATCTGTTTTTTAACAGATTTGATTCTGCCTCCTCGCCCTCTTCTCCACCCACCACCCCTTTTTTCACACCTCCCCTGGTCGGTATCCCCACCCTCCGCCACCCCCTCCCCTCCTCAGCCTGATACCTTCAACGACCACCTTTAACTACCAACAGCACCATCCAGCCTTCACTGCTCAGAGTGAAGATGGAGAGTGTTGGAGTGGACCAACACCTGGCTGCATGGACAACAGACTATCTCACCAACAGACCACAGTATGTGAGGCTTCATCAATGTGTGTCTGACGTGGTGCTCTGCAGCACAGGTGCCCCTCAGGGTGCGGTGCTCTCCCCATTCCTTTTCACCCTCTACACCTCGGACTTCACTCACAACTCCACCCACTGCCACATCCAGAAGTTCTCAGATGACACAGCCGGTTGTTGGTTGGATGAGTTTCTGAGGGAAACCATCTGGAATACAAGACGGTTATCAGGGACTTTGTCAGCTGGTGTGAGCTCAACCAGCTTCAGCTTAACACCAGCAAGACGAAGGAGATGATCGTCAACTTTAGGAGGAAAACATCCCACTTCACACCGGTGAGCATCCAGGGATCGAACATTGAGGTAGTGGAGAGCTACAAATTCCTGGGTGTTCACCTAAACAATAATCTGAACTGGACTGATAATACCCATGCTCTTTACAAGAAAGGCCAGAGTCGCCTCCATCTGCTGAGGAGACTCAGGTCCTTTGGAGTGTGCAGGACTCTCCTCAGGACTTTTTATGACTCTGTGGTGGCCTCTGCCATCCTTTATGCTGTGGTCTGCTGGAAAGGAGGCAGCTCGGACAGAGACAGGAGCAGACTCAATAGACTGATCAGGAGAGCGAGCTCTGTCCTGGACTGTCCTCTGGACTCCATAGAGGAGGTGGGGGAGAGAAGGATGTTAGCCAAGCTGACATCCATCATGGACAACACCTCTCACCCCCTACATGACACTGTGGGGTCCCCTGAGCAGCTCCTTCAGCAGCAGACTGATACACCCACGGTGTAAGAAGGAGAGGTACTGTCAGACTCTACAACACCTGCACCACCCGATAATGTTGTAGTTTTTTTCGGGTCCTGTCTCAATCACCCACCACTCAGCATGGCTCTATGTATATATTTGTTATTATCTGTATTTATATTTTTCCATCTGTATTTATATTTTTTCCATTCCAAGTACTTAATTTTTCAATATTATTTATATTATGGTCACACTTAAATATCATTTATTTTATGGTTAATTACTTTTGCTGTTATGTAATTAATAATTTTTCAATCTAATTTCACGTCAATTACTTACTTACATTACAGTATTTTTTTTACTATGGCTACCTCACTTTACTTAAATACGTTTTATATAATGCCACTTTACATTCATTCAGTGTTTTTTGCACATTGTCTGTTGTTTGCCTGTTGCTTGTTTGTTTGGTTGTTTGTTGGTTTGTTTTTATTGTGGAAAAACTGCTGCTGTAATAAGTGAATTTCCCCATTGTGGGATGAATAAAGTATTATCTAATCTAATCTAATCTATGGCTTTTTTTTTAATAACTTTTTTGACATACTATACTATGGATTTTTTTCTCTTTTTTTGACATACTATACTATGGCTTTTTTCCAACATAGAATACTATGGCTTTTTTACCACTTTTTTTGTCATACTATGGCTTTTTTTTCTCTTTTTTCGACATACTATGGCTTTTTTTATAACTTTTTTGACTTACTATACAATGACTTTTTTCGACATACTAGCCTATACTATGGCTTTTCTACCACTATTTTCGACATACTACACTATGACTTTTTTCGACATACAATACTAGCTATGGGTTTTTATCAATTTTTTTGACATACAATACTACGGCTTTTTTTATCACTGTCATTGACAGACTATCAGAGGTGTCAAGTAACAAAGTACAAATAATTTGTTACCTTACTTAAGTAGAAATTTTGGGTATCTATACTTTACTGGAGTAATTATTTTACAGCATACCTTTTACTTCTACTCCTTACCTTTTAAAAACAGCCTTGTTACTCCTATTTCAGTTCGGCTTGTTTTCATTCAGGCTTGTCATCGTTCAAAAACGCACACACACAAAAAACCCTATCCAAATCGCTCCATCCGGAGAGAGTGAATTTGATTATGGTTGGATGAGAAGTATAAACATATACCATTCCGACACCCTATTGGTTTGTACGCGATCCATCGCACCTGCACAGACGGTGCTAATACGGCACTGGTGCCTTAACGACCGTTATCTACCGGACCGAATAGCAACGCGGATTTCGGTGCCTTATTTAGGTGCCACTTAAATGCCTGCGCTACTCTCTGATGCTCCGAAAACGCACTACAGTTGGCAGCAAGTAACGTTAGCCTACCGTTAGCTAGTTAACACTACAGTTGGCAGCAGGTAACGTTAGCCTACCTTTAGCTAGTTAACACTACAGTTGGCAGCAGGTAACGTTAGCCTACCGTTAGCTAGTTAACACTACAGTTGGCAGCAGGTAACGTTAGCCTACCATTAGCTAGCAGCTGGAGTAAACCATAGACAGTAAGTGGAATAAGTGGAGTAATCACGGTTAAAATGCTGACAGCTAAACGGTGTAAAAGTGTGTCTGTATTTCATTGGAGAGGATTCTAACACCAGACTGTAGCTGCCATTGTCTGAGAAACACAGAAGAGATGTGTCACCTTTTTCTTCAGCCCTTCTGAGTTTGCAGGTATGATTTTAATATAACATTATTATAGTCATTATGGCCTTTAGAAAAATGTTTTTTTTTGTGGAAGTGGGGTTTTGTCCCAACGTTTTGGGGTTAAGCTTTTGTCCTTAATGGCATTACATCAGGGGTCTTCAACGTTTTTTAAGCCAAGGACCCCTTAACTTAAAGTGAGATGTAGCAGGGACCCCCCAACTATATATTGTATGAAATTAAGTTGCATATTAAACTGGGCCTACAATAACTGTTAGGGCAACCTAAAGCCTTCTTACATCATTCTTTCATAAGCTATTAAAATATTAATTGTTGGCATGGTTTTATAAATCATATTTTAATGTTACATATGTGGCACATTAAATCTAGGATTAACTGTGTCTGTGGGCTGATATCTAAGTGACTATCTTACCTATAGGCCAGTAAGCCTATCATCAGTGGGAATTTATATTTGAATATGTTAAAAAATATTGAATTAAAAAATTTTAATATAAAAAAATATGTTGGAATTATGTTAAGGCATTCATTTTTTTTTAAAGACTCAAAAATTTACAATAATTTGGAGGCCCCTCTGCAATGACTCTGAGGACCCCTGTTGAAGATCTCTGCCTTACATTACTTTTACTTTTATGCTTTAAGTAGTTTTGAAACCAGTACTTTTACACTTTTACTTAAGTAAAAAGCTTGAGTTGATACTTCAACTACTACAAAAGTCTTTTCGAACCCTAGTATCTATACTTCTACTTGAGTAATGAATGTGAATACTTTTGACACCTCTGCAGACTATACTATTGCTTTTCTCTCTTATTTCGACTTTGTTTCTCTTTTTTCGACATACTATACTATGGCTTTTTTATATATTTTTTTGATGTACTATACTATGGCATTTTTATAAATTTTTTCGACATACTATACTATGGCTTTTTTAATATTTTTTTGATGTACTATACTATGGCTTTTATATCACTTTTTTCGACATTCTATACTATGACCTTTTTCGACATACTATACTATGGCTTTTTAATCACTTTTTTGTCATACTATACTAGGACATTTTCTATATACTATATTATGGCTTTTTATCACTTTATTTTACATACTATACTATGGCTTTTTTATCACTTTTTTCGACATACTGTACTATGACTTTTTTCGACATACTATACTATGGCTTTTTTCAAAAATAAATTTCGACCTACTACATTATGGCTTTTTTATGACTTTTTTCAACATACTATACTATGGCTTTTTAATCACTTTTTTGTCATACTATACTAGGACATTTTCTATATACTATATTATGGCTTTTTTATCACTTTATTTTACATACTATACTATGGCTTTTTTATCACTTTTTTCGACATACTGTACTATGACTTTTTTCGACATACTATACTATGGCTTTTTTCAAAAAAAAATTTCGACCTACTACATTATGGCTTTTTTATGACTTTTTTCAACATACTATACTATGGCTTTTTTCAACGTGGGCAGTGGTGGCCTAAAGGTTAGAGAAGCGAGCTTGTGACCGGGAGGTCGTCGGTTCAATCCCCCGACTGACAGGATAAAATCTGGGTGGGGAAAGTGAAAGAACAGCGCTTTGTCCCTCCTTCATTACCAACACTGAGCAAGGCCGTTAACCTCCAACCGCTCCAGTGGAGCTGCTCAGTGGCCAGCAGATCAGACTGTGGCATCTTAGGGTATGAATGTGGAACTGTGACAGCTCGTTGTTGCAAATGAGAATTTGTTATCAATCGACTTACCTGGACAAATAAATAAAGGTTGAATGAATAAAAAAATAAAAACATACTATACTATGGCTTTTTTATCCCTTTTTTCGACATACTATAAAATGGCTTTTTTTATCACTTTATTTGACATACCATAGTATAGTATATCACTTTATTCGACATACTATACTATGACTTTTTTTATCACTTTATTGGACATACTATACTGTGGCTTTATTATCACTTTTATCGACATACTATACTATGGCTTTTTTATCCCTTTTTTCGACATACTATACTATGGCTTTTTTATTCCTTTTTTCGACATACTATACTATGGCTTTTTTATCACTTTATTCGACATACTATACTATGGCTTTTTTATCACTTTATTCGACATACTATACTATGGCTTTTTTCGACATACTATACTATGGCTTTTTTATGTCTTGTTTCAACATACTATACTATGGCTTTATTATCACTATATTTGACATACTATACTATGGCTTTTTGATCGCTTTTCTCGACATACTATGCTATGGCTTTTTTATCACTATATTTGACATACTATACTATGGCTTTATTATCACTATATTTGACATACTATACTATGGCCTTTTGATCGCTTTTCTCGACATACTATACTATGGCTTTTTTATCACTATATTTGACATACTATACTATGGCTTTATTATCACTTTTTTCGACATACTATACTATGGCTTTTTTATCACTTTATTCGACATACTATACTATGGCTTTTTTCGACATACTATACTATGGCTTTTTTATCACTTTTTTCGACATTCTATACTATGACCTTTTTCGACATACTATACTATGGCTTTTTAATCACTTTTTTGTCATACTATACTAGGACATTTTCTATATACTATATTATGGCTTTTTTATCACTTTATTTTACATACTATACTATGGCTTTTTTATCACTTTTTTCGACATACTGTACTATGACTTTTTTTGACATACTATACTATGGCTTTTTTATCACTTTATTCGACATACTATACTATGGCTTTTTTATCACTTTATTCGACATACTATACTATGGCTTTTTTCGACATACTATACTATGGCTTTTTTATGTCTTGTTTCAACATACTATACTATGGCTTTATTATCACTATATTTGACATACTATACTATGGCTTTTTGATCGCTTTTCTCGACATACTATGCTATGGCTTTTTTATCACTATATTTGACATACTATACTATGGCTTTATTATCACTATATTTGACATACTATACTATGGCCTTTTGATCGCTTTTCTCGACATACTATAAACTAGTTTTTTATCACTATATTTGACATACTATACCTATGGTTTTTTATCACTTTTATTGACATACTATACTATGGCTTTTTAACACCTTTATTCGACATACTATACTATGTTTTTATTATCACTATATTTGACATACTATACTATGTTTTTTTATCCGTTTTTTTCAAAATTATACTATGGCTTTTTTCGACATACTATACCTTTGCTTTTTTATCCCTTTTATCGACATACTCATAAATATTTTTTTATCACTTTTATCTCACATAATTATACATATATATTTTTATCCCTTTTTCGACATACTATACTATGGCTTTATTATCACTATATTTGAAATACTATACTACGCCTTTTTTATCCCTTTTATTCGACATACTATACTATGTGTTTTTATCACCTTTATTTGACATACTAGTCAAGGCTAGGCCACTAGGCTTTTTATCCCTTTATTCGACATACTATACTATGGCTTTTTGTCCCTTTGTGTCATACTATACTATGGCTTTATTACCACTATATTTGAAATAGTATACTCACTTTTTATCCCTTTATTCGACATAATTATACTATTTTTTATCCCTTTTCTATCATAATTATACTGCTTTATTATCACTATATTTGAAATAGATAATTACTCTTTTTTATCCCTTTATTCGACATACTATAACTATGGTTTTTGTCCCTTTTTTTGACATACCTATATCTAGTTTTTTATCCTTTATTCACATACCATACTATGGCCTTTTATCCCTTTATTTGACATACTATATTATGGTTTTTTGTCCCTTTTGTCGACATACTATACTCATGGTTTTTTTATCCTTTATTCAACATACTATACTATGGTTTTTTATCACTTTATTCGCATACTATACTATGGCTTTTTATCCCTTTATTCAACATACTATAATTATTTTTTTATCCCTTTATCCAACATACTATACTATGGCTTTTTTATCCCTTTTTTCAACACACTATACTATGGCTTTATTATCCCTTTATTCAACATACTATACCATTGTTTTTTATCCCTTTTCAACATACTATACTATGGCTTATTACCACATATTTGACATACTATACTACCTTTTTAACCCTTTTATCAACATATACTATTTTTTTTATCCCTTTTTTTGACATAATTATACATGGTTTTTTATCCCTTTGTCCACATACTATACTATGTTTTTTTATCCCTTTATTTGACATACTCATACTATGGTTTTTATCCCTTTTTATACATACTATACTATGGTTTTTTATCACTTTTTACATAACTATACTATTTTTTTTATCCCTTTTTCACATACTATAATTATTACTTTTATCCCTTTTTATCAACATACTATACATGCTTATCCATTTTTTCTATAACATACTATATCCATACAACACTATGGCTTTTTTATCCCTATCACATAACTATACAGTTTTTATCCCTTATTACATACTATACATTATCCCTTTTTCACATACTAACCCATATTTTTTATCCATTTTTCCATACTATACTATTTATTATCACTATATGACATACTATACTATCTTATCCCTTTTTCACATACCTATAATATTTTTACACCTATTACATACCATACCATGTTTTATCCCTTTCTAATACATACTATACATGGTTTTATCCCCTCTTCACACTATCCTATTTTTTATCCCCTTTTCAACATACCATATATTTTTTATCACTATATCAACATACTATAATCATATTTTTTTACATTTTTTCTCACACACTATACTATTTAACTTTTCAACACTATACATGTATTATCACCATATTTGAAATACTATACATTTTTTATCCTTATCACAACTAATATGAAAGCTTTTATCACACACATATTTTTTTGTCCTTTCCATAACACATCTCCTACTGACATACTATACTATTTTTTTCCCTTTTCACATACACTATTTTTTTATCCCTTTATTCAATACTATATTTTTCACCTTAAACATACTATACTATTTACACTATACACATACTATACCATTTTTTTACCCTTTTTCAACATACTATACTGGTTATACTGTATTACAATAATTATGGTTTTATCCCTTTTTAACATAACTATACTAGTTTTTTATCCCTTTTTTTCATACCATACAACTTTACACTTTTTTACAATATACTAACTTTTCCACAACACTATACTATAGTTTATCCCTTTTTACACACTATAATATATTTTTTATCCCCTTTTTCACAACCTATACATAACACTTATTCACATAACTATACTAATTTTTACCCTTTTTTACATACCTATACCATATATTTTTTATCACTTTATCACATACTTATACTATATTTTTTACCTCTTATTTACATAATTAATACTATTACACTTTTTCACATACACTATAACCATATTTTTTCCACACACCATACTATATTTTATCCTTTCACATACACTATACCATATCACTATATTAAAAATACTATATACATTTTTTTCCCTACACATACTACAATTTTTACTATACATAACTATATTTTATCCCTTTGACATACTATACTATTATTTTTATCCCTTACTTTCTTATACATTTTATCCTTTATTACATACCTATACTATATCTAACATAACTATACCTATTTTTTTATCCTTTTTTCACATAACTATACTATACTACCTTACATCAATTATACTATTAACAGACATACTATACATTTTTATCCCTTTATTACATACATAACTATTTTTTTATCCTTATTACATACCAAATTATTTTATTTTTTCTACATACCATACATTATTACACTTTATTTACATACTATAATTAATTTATCACTTTTCCTTACATACATACCTATTTTTTATCCCTTTATCTACATAATTATACATTTAGACACTTTTTTTCACACATAAATGTTTACTACATACTATACTATGTTTAACCTTTTTTAACATACATACAATTTTTACCCTTTATCTACATACTATACTTCTTACACTTTATTACATACATACTATTATCCTTCAACCAACATATTTACATACCATACTATTTATCCTATCACATAATTATACTATATTTTTACACTTTATCACATACTATACATTATCCTTTTACATACATACATTAACACTATTACATACTATACCAATTTATCCCTTTTTCATACTATACATGTTTTATCAAACTAGCATACTATACTTTTTTTATCCCTTTATTCACATACCAGGTTTTTGACCCTTGTCACATACCTATACTATGTTTTATCACATATAACATAATTACCCCTTTTTACCCTTTAACATACTCATACCTATGTTATCCCTTTTTTACATAATTATACTATTTATTATCACTTTGACATATATAACTTACCTACATACTATACTAATGTTTAACCCTTTTTACAATATACTATTTTTTATCCCTTTATCTCACATAACACATTATTATCTGACCTTTATTTCACATACTATACTATGCTTTTATCCCTTTGTCACATACACTATACTATGGCTTTTTTTATCCCTTTTATTCAACATACTATACCATGGCTTTATCACTGATTACATACTATACTAGGTTTTTATCCCTTTTATTCAACATACTATACTATGGTTTTTTTATCCCTTTATTAACATAATTATACTATATTTTTATCCCTTTTTAACATAATTATAATGGATTTTATTTCTTTTTCTCACATAACCATACTCATGGTTTATCAATTGTATTTGACATTAACAATTATAATTAAGGGTTTTATTATCACCATATTTGATGATACCTTGATACCTTGCCATAGCCAATTAGGTTTTAATTTCCACTTTTTTTCACACACCATAATTATGGTTTTCTCACACCTATACTATGTATTTTTTATCCCTTTCCTGACATACTCATACTCATATTTTATCAATTATATTTGAGGATTAATTATACTTCACTTTTATCCCTTTATCAACATACTATACTATGGTTTTTGGACACTTTATTCACATAATTATACCTTATGGTTTTTTTATCCCTTTATCTCACATACTCATACTAGAGTTTTAACCCTTTTTCTGACATTCTATACTTTTATCCCTTTTATCTCACATATTATACTTATGGTTTTTATCCCTTTTTTCTGGACATACCATAATGCAGTGACCCTTTATTTGACATAATTATACTCATGAGTCCCTTTGTTGGACATACCTCATACTCATGGTTTTTATCAATTTTTCTCGGGACATAATTATAATTAAGTGGTTTTTGAGACACTATATTTGACATACTATACTATGTATTTTTATCCAACATACCATACTCATGGTTTCTTTTATCAATTTTTCTGATACCATACCTATGGTTTTTATATCACCATATCTGACATACATACTCATACTATGGTTTTTATCCCTTTTTCTCACATACTATAATTGTTTTTATCACTTATTCATCAACATACTCATACTCATATTTTTTATCCCTTTTTCTCGACATACTATACCATGGTTTCTTTTTATCACTCTTTATTCAACATACTCATACTCATGGTTTTTATCCCTTTTCTGACATACTATACTATGGTTTTATTTATCACTATATTTGAGATACTATACTTAATGCCTTTTTTATCACTTTTCGACATACTATACTATGGCTTTTTTATCCCTTTATTTGACATACTATACTATGGCTTTTTTATCACTTTATTTGACATACTATACTATGGCTTTTTTATCCCTTTATTCGACATACTATACTATGGCTTTTTTATCCCTTTATTCGACATACTATACTATGGCTTTTTTATCCCTTTATTCGACATACTATACTATGGCTTTTTTATCCCTTTATTCGACATACTATACTATGGCTTTTTTATCACTTTATTTGACATACTATACTATGGCTTTTTTATCACTTTATTTGACATACTATACTATGGCTTTTTTATCCCTTTTGTCGACATACTATACTATGGCTTTTTTATCACTTTATTTGACATACTAGTCAAGGCTAGGCCACTAGGCTTTTTTATCACTTTTTTCGACATACTATACTATGGCTTTTTTATCCCTTTTTCGACATACTATACTATGGCTTTTTTTCCCTTTATTCGACATACCGTACTATACTATGGCTTTTTTGTTCGACATACTATACTATGGCTTTTTTATCACTTTTTCGACATACTATACTATGGCTTTTTTATCCCTTTTTCGACATACTATACTATGGCTTTATTATCACTATATTTGAAATACTATACTACGCCTTTTTTATCCCTTTTATCGACATACTATACTATGGCTTTTTTCCCTTTATTCGACATACTATATTATGGCTTTTTTATCACTTTATTCGACATACCATACTATGTTTTTTTTTCTCTTTTTTCAACTTACTATACTATGGCTTCTTTTAAATATTTTACTGACTTATTCATGACATACTTCACTAATTCTATGACTTTTTTATTACAGAGAACTATTCTATGCCTTTTAGCACAAGCTGACTGTCTTTTTATGGCATATGACATTTTAATGTTGTTTATGACATACTATACCACCACCATTTCATGACTTTTAGCCATAAACATTTTTTCTTTGTATTGAAATGTTTTATGACATACTACTTAATGGACCACTATAGAGACTTAATAGACCCCCGTTTGTTAGTTTAGACAACCACAGCTACAGTAGTAGTTTAATGTGATTACGCTCCAGTACATTTACCCACACTTCTACTACAGTGCTACACTTTTTACTGATTTAACTACTTTCTGTTTTTCTATCCAGCCCGTTTCCCTGACATGAATTAAACCCTCTCCGGTGGGATTCTTCCTGACGCTTTTCTCTGGCACCTCCAGGGGCCTTTTGGCGCACTTACATAAATTCAGAATGAGGCTAGGGCTGCGTTCACCGTCCCAGTCCCCTTCCCATAATCCATCAGGGCTAAGTTAAGAGTATCGGGCCCTGGAGATGTGTTAGCACTACTGTGGAACTGGCGTTATGTAAAACAGAATTCAGAGAAGGAAACTAGGCTTCTTGGGTATTAGCAGCAGGATGTGAGCTGTTTATGTGTTCAGTGTTTATACCAGGATGAAATATGTCATATTTGAAAGTATAAACCAACTGTAGCCCAGTCACCATGACTAGGCTGATTCCTAATAGTGAATTTCAGAGGTTAGCTAAATTGACTAATACATGATCAAAATGCTAATCTTAGAAAACAACAAAAAACTTACTTATATATACATATTTACATGGAATAATAACGCAAAGAAACAGTAAAGTAGACATAGTTCATACCATTTATTTAATCTTCACTTAAAGGTATTTTTAATGACAGGAAAAAAAGACAATCTACAAGGGGGACTCAGCACTACATACAGACACTTCGCTGCTGTTCAGGAAATATAAAATAAAATAAAAAAAAAGGTCTATGTACAAGTGAGGAGATGTATGCCCATAGTGTCCGTCCGTGCCTTGGAGACATCAGACCTGCTCGCCCAGGTTCAAAACACGAAACTTGTCTAGATTGTAGAAGCAGGCCTTGACGACTCGCCCGCCAAAATAACGTCCGTTCAGATCCACTACGGCTGCAGAGGAGACAGACAGTTATGGTCAGACCGTACCAAAGTACACAGGAAAAAAAAACTTTCAACAACAGGATCATTATTGCCATATAAAAGAAATCCACTACAGATACTTTGACCCAATATATAACATCAGTGTTGTTTCCCAAAATGTAAATCATTCTGAATCATACAATGTGTATGGAGACAGCTTGATATATCCTTTCAAAAAGGAATAGTTCCAACATTTTGGGGAAATGCTTTTTCGCTTTCTTGGGAAACCGGCAGTGACTAAGTCAATGCACCCGGTCAAGAAATAGTCCAGCACAAAACCCCGATAAACCCACAACTTGCATTTTGTTACATTAAGCAAATAAGACATAACAGTGCATGTGTGCAACAGCTTTAACCCTTGTGTTGTCTTCCCGTCAACCTTTTGACGCCTTTTTTTTCTCCACCGTTTTATTTTGCTTTTTCCAACATTTTAAATTGTAAAATTTTTCTTCTTTACATTTTCAGCGCTTATTTCTACGTCCCATATTTTCTGATATAAAACAAAAATTGAAAACGGATCAATTTGACCCGAAGTCAACACAAGGGTTAAATGGGCTGATAGGCAGATTCTTTCACTTTTGAAGTTCGGACAGAGCCAAGCTACAGTAGCAGGTTTCCCACAATCCCATGCCGTCTAAAATTGCGCACTTCTGTTCTTACACTTGCTCTTTTGAGTACATTGTGCGTTCATACTGACATAGTATGGCCAAATGCCGTGCACTCAAAATGGTCATAAAGTGTGGAACCCTGGACGCTACTCGCCCACAACTACCCTAACCCAACGTATTTTCAAACTCGTGAATATGGCAGGCTAGGCAGCTGCAAGGGTTGCGTTTGAAATGGTGAAAACTATACCATTACAAATTCATAAATGTGTTTTTTTTTCCAATAAGTAGCACTATATTGTAGTTAGACAGTGAGAAAACAAGACTGTAATATATTTTGTCGGGCGACAATAGGTGGCGGTAAATACTCCACCTGGCTGCAATTTACCATTAAAAGAGTCATTTCCAGTCAGTGTATCACAGCCATGCACAATTTGAAACAACACTACCCTGATACAATTATACACACTACACTGGTGAACACAGTGTACTACAAATAATTGTAGTGTACACAGTGCACTACAAATAACTGTAGTGTACACAGTGTACTACAAATTCAGACACACCTCCCGTCTTTGTGCTAGCTAAGCTTTTGGCTATAACTTTGTATTTAAAAGATAGACATGAAAGTGGTGCCAACGTTCTCATCTAACTCTCAGCAAGAAAACGAATAAGCATATTTGCCAAAATGTTGATTATGTTACCCTGAAGCCATCAGTGTTCCTACCCTGAAATCATCATAGTAAAAAGAACTTGATGAAGTGAAAGGTGAAACTGGGTTTAAACTCTTGTGTCTTGGTCCTTGAGCCAGACACTAAATATAATCATCCTGGTCATCTCCAACCGGTTACTGTGTGACCATGACCTCTGACCTCCTTTATTGAGGAAAGGCAAGAGACTTTCCCCTCCAGGGAGCAATAAAATGTTTTATCATTGTCTATAAAAAAAAAATTAGATCACGCAGTGTAACACTTTAAGACTGAGGCACTCTGAATGGTTCTTAGAGCGCCTGTCCCGCTTTCTGAGAGCTGTGATATAAGCGCGGTTCTGCCGCTGACGCAGGGAGACGGCAGGGTTGCTGGGCCACACATGATGTAACACCGCAGGGAGTCTCACCTTGTTTCTGATCTGGGCCAACCCATTTAGAATGGGACACACTTTCACCCACATTAATAGAGCAGTTATACAAGAAAGTGATGCAGTCACGTAAAGTGGATCGCCCGCCAAAAAAGAAAACAGCAGCTTACGTATGGGAATGACCCGCTGACAGCAGAATCACAATGGAAATGTGGACGGTGACGAATTTCACTGAGGAAGTTGTCACTGACAAGTAGGGCTGGGTAACAAATTCAATACTTTTTGTGCACCGACAGAATTGCCTCCTTAGTATCGAGTATCGAAAAATGCCTCATTGTTCAAAGCCAAATTCCAATACCTAAGGAGTAAATCTCATCAGCGAGCCAATAAGCACGCAGCATGCTTCTACCACGATCTAATGTTTGTGATTGGCTGTCTAATGTTACACGTCGTAGAGGCAGGTAGGAATAACTCTACGCTACACAGAGAGAGACGGGGCTCACGTAGTAGGAGCTGAACAATAAATAAAAAGATTTGTGCCATAACGTGTAAGTTGTAATTTCTTTTTTAGTTAAAAAAATTGGTATCAAAAAAGTATCGTTAAGGAACCGGTATCAAAGTCACGGTATTGGGAAAAATTTTAACGATACCCAGCCCTACTGACAATAAATGTGCGTGCAAATTTGGAGCGTCAACAAAGGCTTTTGTTCAGCTTCTGGAGCTCCTGTGACATGTAACCCATTTTAAGGCAACATGCCCTGATGCAAGGGTTCTTTTAGAGATAAATCTGCTGCCATGCCAGGCTTCAAAAAAATAAGTCAAATAAGTGGACCTGTGAGCAGAGTCCTCATTCAGGATTGTGCATATGAGACGACAAGAAAATACTGACCTTTGATGGCTGACTCCACCCTCTCAAACTCCAGAAATATCCTAACAGCTTCATCATCTGGCACAACTGCAATCTGAGAAGCAAAGTGTTTTTTTTTGTTGTTGTTGTGATTGTCCTGTTTGATCGATGCATTCACTTCAAACTTTGTAATTCTCTTCTCTTACCTCAAAAATGACACATTTAACTACTTTGCCGTATTTCTCGCACTCTTCTTTCGTCTCTCCCTCCAAGTCTTCGTCCACCTCTCCTCGGCCCACCATGTTCTATGAAACAGACAGACATCAGGCCTACTTGCATGGGACAGTCAATCAGTCCTTCCAGAAAAATGCGGAGTTTTTTTTGTGAAAATCCTTGATTATGCGGCACGTTTTCTTAAAAAATGCGATGGAATTATGCGGGATATTTATGCAATTTTATGCGATGAAATTGCGGGAACTTGCAAAAATTGCGGGAACTTTGTTGTTTGATGAAAAAGAGAAAAAAAGTGATTCCCCCAACACCCTGCTTTCCGATGACGTTCACGTCGCGTAATTACGTCACTTCATAACGTTCCCATGGCAACAGGGGAAAATGGCTGCTCTTGTGTGAACTAAACGCAACATTTTTAACTTTCTGCTAAGATATATGGGACTTTTTTGCAACGGAAATGCGGTGATTATGAAATCATGCAAGCCCCGAATATTTTGCATGGAAATCGGCAATTTATGCGGCGAAAGTGCGGCGTATTTGAAAAAATCCGGCCCCCGCATGAATATGCGGACTTTGGCTGATTATGCATTGAATTATGCGATCGCATAATCGCGTTTTTCTGGAGGGACTGGACAATAGAAGAACAGAAAATGTAACCACTGGCAATTCTGCGCTCAAACTGCACTAGGAGCTCTTGTATTGTATTGTCTCCATTTTCTGACATCTGACTAAATCTAGAATTAGATTGCACTTGACAATGTGGAATTCTGACATTTTGTCAAACAAGGGATGTCCGGATCAACTTTTTTTGGCCCGCCGATCTTGTTTTGAATATCTGTCGATCTTAACATCTCTAGGTCAAACATAAGGGCAGGACTCATTGTTTACACACACTGTAAATAACTATTTTGCATGATATTGATCCAACAGCATTAATACAAACACACACACACCCTCAGCAGGACCACTTTGGTCGGGTTTTTGAGGATTTCTGTGAGCGGGTTGGCGTCCGACTTCTTGGAAGAGTCCGCTGGTTGGATGGAAACAGACAAAGGTCACTTTTTGTTAATTCTCCTCAAAAAATATTCACAGGCTGCTGGTGAGCTGGATGGAGCAACTGAAGGTGTCTAACAGTAAGTGTTATCGTATTGCATTGAGCTCGATTCGATGATTCAATACACGTGATAAATGAACACAATTCGGCAAATCTTTTGTTTAAAAGCTTTTGACAGAAACTGTTCTGTGTTTGCTGAGCTGGGCTGGGCTGTTTTATTCTGTCAAGCCTAGCTGTTTTTGTCGTATATTGTAAAGCACTGCTTTTATTGTGTTAGACATGCAGCTGAGGAAACACGGCAAGTGCAATACCATTCTTCGTATTCCTGGAAATCTGACAAAGCAGCAGAGGGATAAATGTCTTGCTGAAAGGAACACGAGCAGTGATGGCTAATGATGAAACAATGATCTCTAGTGGCCAAAAGCAAACCATGCAGCCAGAAAGAAGCAAAGGATAAAGTCCACCGTTTTCATTTCAAGCGATTTTACCCTTTTGTCATTGTTGAAAAACGACAGTTTGGTGGGTAACTAGGACATACATAGAACCTCAAAATCCCATTGACACCCTTTCCTCTGCAAATCTCACAATTTGAAACTGCCTCTGAAAACGGGCGAATCTCAACAAAGCTAAAATTTGACGTCAACTCCTCCTCATCTGGCTCTAGTCTCTCTCTTTGTCACGCCCCAACATTTACATAGGCTACACAGCTGACCTGAGGTCAGCTAGTCTTCTTAATCTAGGTCACGCAGATCTCTGAAATTGTATACATTTTTAATCTGCTATTTTACCATTAAATTCACTTCTGAGACTTTTTTATGCGAGAAATCAACTATGTAAAGCTCAAATATGGGCCGTTTCACGAAAATTGATGGCTAATCGCAAAATTTGGTAGGACAGTATCGGACTTCACGAGCTCCACAATCTGCCGGGACAGGTGGCGGCTGCCGGCCGGGTTTGCTGCCTTCTCTGTCGGCCTCTCCCCCTTCACAGACCCGCTGAGCTGGAGCTCTGTCAGGATCTCACACACGAGCTGCGCTATGTAGGACTTTAGAAAGAACAAAGTGTGGAAGATTTTCAAGGATATTGAAAAAGAACCACGGTCATAAATGCAGTGTTCCAGACTGTACAACGGAATAGTCTACTGGCCCAGAGAAAAGGGTTTAGAACGAGTATATCGGACAATGGAGCGGGAGAGGCACTGGCAGAGGACATTGCATGGGTTCACTCTCCTCCCCCCGCGCTTACTAGCTACAAGGTGAGTTGTGATTCTTTGGTGGAGATTTTTCTAGACCTACTCTATCATGTGTCCTGAGATAACTCCTGTTGTGATTTGACACTATAAATAAAATTTAATTGATTTCACATTCTACCTCTGAGGTCACAGTCTGTGCAGCTGAGAAACTGCCTATTCTCTAGATTTTATATCTCTAACACCAACACACTGACTTCTAATCTTCAGATTCAAACGTTTGACAGTCTGGGAAATACGCTTATTCCAATTAAATGGGAAGATCGGTAATACTCTCATGGCATTACCATAGTATCGATCTTCTCATCAAACTCTCCGGCAGAAAGCAAATAGGCGTTTCTTTTTCTGAAATTGTTGAACTATTCCTTACACTATAATCAACATGTATTGTGGATTTAGCTTAATTGAATCATTGTCCAGGAGTTAGGGTTAGCGCAGGCAAGTCACAATTAGGAGCACAGCTGTATAAGGGCCATTTATAACTCATTTTGGGCTGACAACAAACAACATGCATTAGAGGTAAAATGACTTGTTATCTGGTAAACAAAGGCAAGATTCAAAGTAAAGTTAAGAAATGAGCGAAGACTGCAGTGTTAGCCCACATTAAGTGTGGCCATTGCTACGGTCGCACACATCCAGCAGAAAACCAGGCCAAACTATTGTATTCATTGCCATATTGTCATATCTCCACACAGAACTCCTATTGCACTGCAAGGTTTGGAACCACTCAACTTTTAACAGACAAAGCATCGCGGCTTTGAATTTGGTGACTGTGCGTGAAAACAGATTAACATATACATGGATAAAACCAATGACTGCAAACAAACACACACTTGTAAAACAAAAAAACAGGACATTACCCAATGGGGGAGAGAGAGCAAATGGGAGTGAATGCCAACCTGCAGAGCCTCCGGCTGAAGTCTCAGCAGCACCTGCCTGGCTGGATCCTGCTGCTCAGTCGCACACAACACACACACAAATGAAAAAGTTCAAAGACATGCGCACACAGTCATAGTAAAACATCCGCCGGTTCCTGTAATTAAACACCATGACGGTCAGTAATGAGTGTAGAGCAGAAATACACATGGAAAGATCAAATGTGAAACCAACTCTTAAATGTGAAACCAACTCTTCTGTGGCAACTAAAAGTCAACGCAGGTTAGACACAGACTGAGACTACACAACAAACAACAAGCAAAGGTCAGCTAACGCAGCTGACGGGTAAAAAGGACTTGAAAGAAAGTAAAAGTGGACATGGAAAAACACAGTGGCATATACAGTATAGCACTGAGGAGATTTTTGGCAGCAAAAAACGCGCGCAAAAAAGGTAGTACTTACGTTTCTCTGCAGCGTCGCCTATGATGATCTTTCCACCTCTCTTGCTGGTCTTCTCCACTGACAGCGCCGTGCTGAGGCCCTGCTCGTGCTTCCCCAGGCCCTGGCCTTCTTTGAAGCCGTACTTCTGCATAATCTTATGGGCCACCGTACCTCTGCGGGGGTAGATATTGAGAAGAAACTTCTGGCTTTAAAAAGGGTGATTTGTTGTAATGTCAAAGCTGCTCCTTCACACTGTCATTTACCGTCTCAGATCTGCATGTTCGAATCATAGCGATGCTCTTTCACAGTGAATGTGCTGATCACAACAAATCTAAAGCCTTTCGTAAAAAAAAAAAAGGTCTTTCGATATTAATTCAAATTAAGTCATGTTTCACCTAAGTGATGTTAATGATGCACGGCAAAAAAAAATTGTTTCAGTGTGCGTGCGTGCCACCCACCCCATGTTAGCCAGGAAGGAGCTGGTTGGTCCGGGCGGTGAGCGTGGCCGCTCCGAGTCCTCGTACATAGGTGGAGGGATGGCGGCCTTTGACCCTCTGGCAGGACGGCCTTCATCCTCGTAGGAGTATGAGCCTAAACACACACCGAAAGGAAAAACCACTAACATCATGTAGGGCAGCACTTTGAAGCACAACCAGATGTTTCAGTTCTGAGTCATACATACTGTTGTCAGCCAGAATACAATTCATATTTTAGACTTGTTATTCTTTAATTACTGTACCATCACAGCAGCTCTGTGAAGAACTAATGATACTGAAGAAAAAAAAAAATAAATAAATAAAAAGTCACCCTGCCTTGGTTATTCTTTCCTTGTGATTTCACACTGACATTCCCAGTGTTAAAGACACGTCAAACTCAAGTGATGTATACAATGCTGCCCTCTGCTGTAGACTTTATTATTTTTAATATATCGGTTTCATACAGGAATAATATGAAGCAAACTGTTATTCCTGTTCTATAATTAGTGTTTCCTAAAGTTAGTCAGCGGTGTAAAGCCATCACCACCTCATGGATCATAAGACTTACCATCCTTGTCCACAAGTGAAGAAGGAGGGGCGATAGCTGCTCCACCCATGGCTGGGGGAGAGAGAGAGAGAGAGAGACAGGAGAGCCATCATGTTAGAGAATTAAAGAAACAAGATGACTGCTACATTTAATGTATTTTATCAGGCATTGCACTTCTATGTTTCCACAGTATTATGTTATTCGTCAATGCTAAAATGTTTCATATATTTACTTATAGGTCTACTCTCAACCTGTAACCAAAGAAAAACATGTTTTAACTCGGAACAGAGAATCTGTGAGGAAGGTGTTTGAGGGGGAAATTCTTAAAGGTCCCATGGAATGAAAATTTCACTTTATGAGATTTTTTAACATTAATGAGTCCCCCAAGCCTGCCTATGGTCCCCCAGTGGCTAGAAATAGTGATAGGTGTAAACCGAGCCCTGGGTATCCTGCTCTGCCTTTGAGAAAATGAAAGCTCAGATGGGCCGATCTGGAATCTTGCTCCTTATGAGGTCATAAGGAGCAAGGTTACCTCCCCTTTCTCTGCTTTGCCCGCCCAGAGAATTTGGCCCACCCATGAGAAAGAGACATCTTGGGGCGTTTCCCAATATGTGTTCTTCTATTGACTTGTGTGCTTGTGTCCCTGTGAAACGTCATCTCGTGTTGCCAAAGTACTGTCCCAATACACAAGTTCGCATTTCGCCAAGAACAGTTAAAATTCCCAGATGTATTCTTGACACGCCCATTTATCGAGGATACATCGGTTGGTAACTTGTATGAACTTCGCAGCACCTGTATCCCAACATTCATTTCGGCATTCAATAATGGTTGGATTTCCAGTACATAGACAGCCCAAAAACATCTTATTCATCACTAAATTCACTTCTGAGAACATTTTAGGCGAGAAATGAACGGTTTATATTTTGAATATAGGCAGTCTTGCGAAAATCTTTGCCGAATTGACAATTTGCTCCAAAGTTTTCGGAGCTCCATAAAATGACGCGGCCGCCAGCTTGCGCCTGCCGGGGCCGCTTGCTCGGCGCTCGGACAGTCACACTCGGAGATCCCGCTGTAAGACGGAGGTCTTTTAGACCGGTCCCGTAAATAAGAGGCTTTTATTTCGCCGTTTCGGATCGTTTGTTTAAATATCACAACACATGTGGTTAACTGTCTTTTCGGAGTTAAACTCAGCAAGCAAGCAAGCAAGCAAGCAAGCAAGCACGCACACACACACACACACACACACACACACACACACACACACACACACACACACACACACACACACACACACACACACACACACACACACACACACACACACACACACACACACACACACACACACACACACACACACAGGCAGAGGAGAGATATACCATAGATAGACTGTATATCATAAGTCTATGAGATATACCCGTTTCTTTTCGGGAGACTTGTTTAAATTATGCCATAGGCTATAGCCTACATTATATTTTGTATTTAGTTCATATTTTTGGTGTATTTGTTTTCTGATTTATTAGAAGTTGAGTTTCAGTCTTTATGATAAATGAACAGTTGTACATAAAGTGGTAACATGCTATGGCATGTTATGTAGACTAAAGGGGAGACACCAACCTTTATAATTTGAATTTCTAATTTCCATCTCCCCGGGCATATACAGTGCACTACAATAATATAGAAATGATAATTCCACATAACACTAATAGGAGCACATAGGACACACCAGTGCATATGCCTATTTATTTGTTTAATTTAAAATGACTTAAACTTATATGCTAATAATAGTAGGGATCACGTTCCACTCTTTTGAATAAGTAAGGGGTGTTTGAGCTAAACCATAAACAATAAAATGAAAGCTCAATTAGTTTTATTTTTCAATATTATTGCAATAGTTGTAGCATTATGAGGTTTTCTTGTCCGGAGATTGTTTTAATACAAAGTGGTTATATTGTAGTGGTTTTTATTTCTAGCTGGTATTTTGGAGCCTTGCAGGTAGCCTCTGTACTGGGAGTGTTGAGCAATAACAGGAAGAACGCATCGTCTCAAACTGTTAACAGCGTTTTCTGTGCTTGTGAACTTACGAGTTCATTCTTCCAAGAACAACCAGCAAGAACGTTCTCCCCAAGAACACAAGTCCGTACTTTGCATTCTTGGTATTGAGAAACGCCCCATGGCTTTCAAACAAGCAAAGTAGCAGTTGGTCAAGGCCACACCCCCACCCTCCACCTTGCCCGTCCCCCTCTCTCCTCCTCAATAGCTACAGACACAGAAATGGCACATACTAAG
This sequence comes from Perca fluviatilis, assembly GCF_010015445.1. Taxonomy (NCBI): domain Eukaryota; kingdom Metazoa; phylum Chordata; class Actinopteri; order Perciformes; family Percidae; genus Perca; species Perca fluviatilis. The sequence goes on along the minus strand of NC_053134.1, from coordinate 20,645,886 downwards.
GAAAGCTCATTGCAGGACTGGCTCTAGTGGCTGTGATTCTGCACCAAGGCTGAATTTCGGGAAAGAGACTTCAGATACAGTATTAGGGGACCACTGAGGCCTATATAAAAGCATCCAAAGAGCACCATGTCATGGGACCTTTAAACTGATTTCCTTTCCTTAAAGTGGACCAAACTGGAGAGACTTTGGTTTTAAGTCGGATGACGACTAAATCATCTTGGCAAGGTTGGCGTACAGGCTACAGCTCTAAAAATGTTTAAACATCCAAAGTTAGTGAATAATTCTAAAGGTCATATGCAAGCTAAGTGCGGTAAAATACTCACTTCGTTTCCTCCTCTCTGTCTCGTAGTCCTCCTCCTCATCTGACTCGCCCTCTGCTGCGGGGAAACGAGAGAAACCGCTTGGAGCTCCGCCGTCGTGCCTGTCTTTCCTCTTCCTGCAACACACCCAGTTCAAGATTTAAACGGGAGTTCCTTTACTTAGTCTCTCTCGCTTTATTTTTTTCACAAATTACAAAATTTCAGACCATATCTAGCCTCATATATCGATGCCGATATAATATCGATACATCCCATCCCTAGCTACAAGTACCGGTACATAGTTAAAGATGCATCAACATCCCCGAGGAGCCTGAATAGCAATAAGTAGGGAACAAGTGATTTGAGTAAACCATCGTGGCAGTACTTCTCTCGGTCATCAATCTCCTTCAGCCGCTCCTGCTCCCTCTGTCGCTGTCGTTCCTCTCGGTGTCGCTTCACCACCTTCTCGTAGTCGTTGGGGAACATTGGATCGTACTCGTCTGCCAACGGGATCAGCACATCGCCGGCGGAGAAACCACTGGGCACGGCGTCCTGAAGCACACATCAACACAGACCAATCCGAAACGTGAGAATGAGATAGAGATGGCGTCCACAGATGCAACGGTTCAGTTATTTTGATCAGGATTAGGGCTGCGCAATATATCGTTCTTTTATCGTCATCGCAATATGAACTGGCGCAATAAACACATCGCAAAAGGCCGCGACACATGGACGAAAGACACTCAGGTTTTTCGTGTTAGTAAAAAGAAAATATCAGTAGAAAACTGTACTTTCAAATACAACTCGTTCTTTTTTTAGTGCTGCCTTTTATATTCAATTCAATGTTAAATGTGTTCCAATAAAAGAATGTTGGGGATGACTTCCTTGTGTTTGTTTTAGTAACGTATTTCATCAGAATACTGTCACCAGCTGAACTGACTACACTTTAATATCTGTTTATTTATCGCAAGAAATATCGTTTTCGCAATATTCAACAACATTATCGCATATTTTCCTCATATCGTGCTCATCTAATCAGGATATTTACATTTATTTTCAGGAGATAAGGTTGAGTCTTTGTGCAGCAGCATCATAACCCCACACACTGCTATGTACCATACTATTAACATTAGGTACTAACATTTTCTCTCTGCATCTTTGGCTAAAATCCAGACAAAATTAAATCAATCAAGAGAAGACAATCAAGTAGCTTGAATTTAAAATTTAAAAACACTAATAAAGATTTCATAAACAATGATGACAAGGTTCACTGGGTAAGACAGACCTTAAGTCCAGCGGCAGCATGTGGAGGAGTGTCTATGATCTGTCTCTCCTCACTGGAGCCTCCTCGCTTTAGATCAATAACTGGAGCCAAGACAGTGGTCTGCTTCATCCGCTGGGTCTACACACACACACACACACACACACACACACACACACACACACACACACACACACAAAAATAATTTAATATGTACCCTTGTACAGATTACATATATATATGTACATATTACACACATACATGTACATATGTTCCCTTGTAACTGTTTGGCATTATGAATACATTTCCATGTTAATGTAGAGCACATATGGACATCATCATGTCAATTTGGTGTGACCTCACTGTCATTTTTTCATTTTACCTGTTATTCTATGTGGCTTATTATATATCTACTGTATATGCAATTCACCAGTATCAATAAACAGTGTATTCTCTAGGTTTGTGGAAGACTTAGGTGCGCATATTTGGCAGGGGGTTTAGGGGTCCTTCCTGGAGAAAATGTTACATTTTTCAATAAAAAAAGCAATTTCCCCAAACATTTTGTGAGTTTCTTTGTGTTGTGTCTCTTTTTGGTCATTTGGTCAATCATTAGATCTGAGAAAAGTCTTTTAGGTGCATTCATTCGGCTTAGGTGCTGCCCAAAACGGCTCGGGTCTTACACCTAAACCTTATAATGGCAGGGAAAACCATGATGAAGTATCCTCACTATGACAGATTTGGTTATCCTTCATAACGTGCCATACGTCCACGTATTTCACCTGTGTAGCTACAGTAACGTTACTTGCATTGCATGTACCTACCTTGGCCTGGGTAAGAGCCGCCTTCTTCACCTTCAGCTGGGACTGCAGCAGCTTGAAGTTCTTGGACCAGCCTTCGGTCTTGGTGTCACTGGCACCTACACCGAGGTCATCATACAGCGACATTGCTGCCTGTCAGTAGTGCCTCTGTATCCTGCAGACACAAGAGACAATTTTCATTTGATTTAGCGTTAGCGTTAATATAACCTGGCTTCGGGAGCCTCATTTCGCTCTGCAATGCTTGGAGGGAATAGACATAGTAGCAACCTAACTGAAAAGCTGGTTCAATTCTCTTTTCAGTGATTATTCATAAAAGCTTCAACTCCAGCAGGCCAGGACAAACTGGTTAAATAGCAATGTAACGTTAGCTAATGCTAACATAGCTACTTTAAAGCATGCTCCTAAACGAATTGACTTTAAACAACCATGTTATTTAAGCTTGTTTTCAACATACCGGTTTTAGAAAAGCCTCGACAATAACTAAAAGTAAGTGCCTATAACATAAAAAAAGGTTTAGCAGCACATCTGATATGAGTTAGCTAGCGAGCTAGCTCCTCGCTGTATGAGGCGGAAGCAATACACCCATGGGCGGAAGCCAGCAGCACAACAACAAAATTAAGCGCGACAGTCAACGACATTTTGGCAACATTTTCCGCTCTTGGTCTCCCTAGCGGCTGGATGACTACATGGATTTATTTTTTTATAAATGACTGGATGTATGAAGAGAACTATCGCCACCATCATACATATCTTCTTCTTCTGCTTTTTAATTGGCGCCACCTACCAGACTGGATTTTTATTTTAATTTTTTTTTTAAAACCTAGCAAAATCAAGCAAACAAAATGAGGACGGACTAAACTAAATTCTCTCTAACAACACTGTTACCTTCAAATAGCCTATTCAATAATGTGAACACAATCCCCCATGCTACATCCCCCAGTAAATGTTCTATTGTAGCCTAAAGCTAATCTTAGCTTCTTTTAATGATTATCTCAGTTTCTTCCTTTTCTTTTCACAGCCCCTACACTCCAGCAGCACATGCTGCACAGACTCTTGTTATATATTTACTCGTGCCTATATATTTGTTTTCAGTATTCATTGTTTATTTAATATGAATGTTTAATATGTTTGTTTTTCAGTTTTTTTATTGGTTTATTTGATAGGGACTATGCATATTTATGAACATTGTTGTATTAAAAACACCATGTAAATATACTAGAATTAGTAAAAATAAATACTTTTTATCTGCAGTCCCTAGGCAGGTGACATAAGACTAACATAGAGACAGCCAGCAGTCACACAGCACTCATTCACTATAAATTAAAATGTACACATAATGGTGACATATATATTGACAAAAACAAACAAACGCAACAAAACTAAAATACATGATGACAAAGACATTATTCATCCACTTCTATACTGCATTCAATTTAACAGTGAAAGTGTATGGGTGGTGAAACGTGTGTGACAGTTAAAAGTGAGTGCTTCTCTGGTTTTCTAGAAGCCACTGTTTTAAGTGAGTATTAAAGCTGTTGAATGTAGGACACTCTCTTATTGGGAGGGGCAAGCTATTCCAGAGTTTACCTCCTATTATTGACAATACGTTTTGTCCAGAAGTGGTGCGTCTAAATGGTATCACATGTCCCCTTTTACAGAGGCCTGTGTACTACCTCCACTTTCAAGTCTTTGGAAAAAGCCATGCAAGATTATGTAACACTTTATATACCAAACAAGCATAGGCCTGCTTAAAAATGTAATGTCTCTCTAAGCTATCGCAATGGTGAAATGTCAATGCCTTTTTATGTTTATGTTTGCACAGAATAAATACGTACGGTGCAAGTAGTGAGGGTGTTTTTACAATATGTACATTAATTATACAAATATGTACTGTTATAAAAAAAAACTATGCCCTTGTGTGCAACACAAGTTATTTTGAAGTTGTTCTTTACTCCATTCATTTTCCTAACCACTTCCCATTATCTCGGATAACTGTTTCTCTTCCAATTTGTGTTACAGTAGGCTTCGTAGCCTACGTTTTGCTGCCCTAGGCGAATTGGTAGATATGGTAGATATATTAGGCCTACTCGTCTCCAATAACACACAAGAGGGCATTTTAATCATAGTGCTGTGCCACCGTAGCCGTGTAACATAACATAACATGTAGGCTATGGATGCACACTATATACATGTAGCCAGTGGTGGAATGTAACTAAGTACATTTACTCAAGTAATGTATTTAAGTACAAACCTTGAGGTACTTGTACTTTACTTGAGTCTTTTCTTTTCATGCCACTTTCTACTTCTACTCCGCTACATTCCAGAGAGAAATACTGTAATTTTTACTCCACTACATTGATCTGACAGCTTTAGTTACTAGTTACTTTACAAATTAGGATTTTGGCACACAAAACACATGTAGGTTTATAAAATATAAAACAAAAAGAACAGCCTACAAGTCCAGCTGAAATGATTAGACCATTGAACACACAACTGTTTGGATCGTCCAGTATTGGGTACTTTTAATACTTTATGTAGCCTACATTTTCCTGATGATACTTACATATGCCTATTTTTACTCAAGTAACATTTTCAATGCAGGACTTTTACTTGTAATTGAGTATTTTTACAGCGTGGTATTAGTACTTTTACTTAAAAGTAAAGGATCTGAATACTTCTTCCACCACTTTAAGCTAATACAAAAACATGACGTCTGCGTAAGAGCATCCATAGATATCAGACAAGAACACGTGACCCACTGCTTGGCTTTTAGAGCGGTGAAAGTGAAAGCACTCCAGTTAACAGGAGGACGTCGATCGCGGTGTGAGGATGAGCTATAAAGGCCGTGGTCTACTTGGCGAACATGTTTTAGGTCTCCGTAGAGCTGTCAGATGGACCTGGGTTTCTTTTTATTCTCTGTCATCTGTCTGCTCGGAGCTGCGCTGTGCTCCAACGGCGGTAAGTGCGAAATCAACCCAACTCAAAATCAACTTTACACATAAGATTATGGTTCAGAACTCCCTTTTAAAGAATCGTATTCACCCTTAACTCTAGTTTGGTCCAAACCAGGCCACTGCAAAATAGCAATAATGCAAAGTAAACAATGTTTGCTTTTTTTTATTTTATTTTTTTGTATTAATTACCATTGTTATTATTAGGCTATTCATATTTTAACTTTTCCTTTCAGCCACTGTAGTTACCGTCTGAGAGGTTTTGTGTATGCTAACGTTAATCTTTAACTGAACAGCAAACACATTATGACACAATTCAGTCAAGCTAACAAAACAGACAACACTGTAATAACTAAGTAGACCAGACCCACCCATTTAAAGGAATGGATTTTCAGTATAAAAATTGGTCTATCTGTATAGACCCAGATCGCTGAAAAATGTGCACCCTGTTTTTATATATATATATATATATATATATATATATATATATATATATATATATATATATATATATATATATATATATATATATATATATATACAGTGGTTAAATTGGCTTTTGTAGGGAGGGGGAGCCCTTATTTACGGGGAATGGTCATCATTCAAAATCGCGACATAAAATGACTTAATGTGTTTTTACACCAAAGGGGCTCTTTTTCCAGTATTAATGTGTAAGGTAGGGTTGATTAGTTATTCAAAGAAAGAGAAATACTTTACAATTCACTTACTTTATTATTATTATTATTTTTTACCTTCTATAGGCTAATGTTAACAGGCAGGCAATGGATTTCACCCTTGGAAAATGTATGAATTTGAAAATGTTTGAAAATATTGGTTGGCAAATATGTAAAAAAAAAATAAATACTTTTATCTGCAGTCCCTAGGCAGGTGACATAAGACTAACATAGAGACAGCCAGTAGTCACACAGCACTCATTCACTATAAATTAAAATGTACACATAATGGTGACATATATATTGACAAAAACAAACAAACGCAACAAAACTAAAATACATGATGACAAAGACATTATTCATCCACTTCTATACTGCATTCAATTTAACAGTGAAAGTGTATGGGTGGTGAAACGTGTGTGACAGTTAAAAGTGAGTGCTTCTCTCTGGTTTTCTAGAAGCCACTGTTTTAAGTGAGTATTAAAGCTGTTGAATGTAGGACACTCTCTTATTGGGGGGGGCAAGCTATTCCAGAGTTTACCTCCTATTATTGACAATACGTTTTGTCCAGAAGTGGGCCCGTCTAAATGGTATCACATGTCCCCTTTTACAGAGGCCTGTGTACTACCTCCACTTTCAAGTCTTTGGAAAAAGCCATGCAAGATTATGTAACACTTTATATACCAAACAAGCATAGGCCTGCTTAAAAATGTAATGCTCTCTAAGCTATCGCGAATGGTGAAATGTCAATGCCTTTTTATGTTTATGTTTGCACAGAATAAATAATGCACGGTGCAAGTAGTGAGGGTGTTTTTACAATATGTACATTAATTATACAAATATGTACTGTTATAAAAAAACTATGCCCTTGTGTGCAACACAAGTTATTTTGAAGTTGTTCTTTACTCCATTCATTTTCCTAACCACTTCCCATTATCTCGGATAACTGTTTCTCTTCCATTTGTGTTACAGTAGGCTCAGGGGCCTACGTTTGCTGCCCTAGGCGAATTGGTAGATATGGTAGATATATTAGCGCCAATCGTCTCCAATAACACACAAGAGGGCATTTTAATCATAGTGCTGTGCCACCGGTGGCGCGTGTAACATAACATAACATGTAGGCTATGGATGCACACTATATACATGTAGCCAGTGGTGGAATGTAACTAAGTACATTTACTCAAGTAATGTATTTAAGTACAAACCTTGAGGTACTTGTACTTTACTTGAGTCTTTTCTTTTCATGCCACTTTCTACTTCTACTCCGCTACATTCCAGAGAGAAATACTGTAATTTTTACTCCACTACATTGATCTGACAGCTTTAGTTACTAGTTACTTTACAAATTAGGATTTTGGCACACAAAACACATGTAGGTTTATAAAATATAAAACAAAAAGAACAGCCTACAAGTCCAGCTGAAATGATTAGACCATTGAACACACAACTGTTTGGATCGTCCAGTATTGGGTACTTTTAATACTTTATGTAGCCTACATTTTCCTGATGATACTTACATATGCCTATTTTTACTCAAGTAACATTTTCAATGCAGGACTTTTACTTGTAATTGAGTATTTTTACAGCGTGGTATTAGTACTTTTACTTAAAAGTAAAGGATCTGAATACTTCTTCCACCACTTTAAGCTAATACAAAAACATGACGTCTGCGTAAGAGCATCCATAGATATCAGACAAGAACACGTGACCCACTGCTTGGCTTTTAGAGCGGTGAAAGTGAAAGCACTCCAGTTAACAGGAGGACGTCGATCGCGGTGTGAGGGATGAGCTATAAAGGCCGTGGTCTACTTGGCGAACATGTTTTAGGTCTCCGTAGAGCTGTCAGATGGACCTGGGTTTCTTTTTATTCTCTGTCATCTGTCTGCTCGGAGCTGCGCTGTGCTCCAACGGCGGTAAGTGCGAAATCAACCCAACTCAAAATCAACTTTACACATAAGATTATGGTTCAGAACTCCCTTTTAAAGAATCGTATTCACCCTTAACTCTAGTTTGGTCCAAACCAGGCCACTGCAAAATAGCAATAATGCAAAGTAAACAATGTTTGCTTTTTTTTATTTTATTTTTTTGTATTAATTACCATTGTTATTATTAGGCTATTCATATTTTAACTTTTCCTTTCAGCCACTGTAGTTACCGTCTGAGAGGTTTTGTGTATGCTAACGTTAATCTTTAACTGAACAGCAAACACATTATGACACAATTCAGTCAAGCTAACAAAACAGACAACACTGTAATAACTAAGTAGACCAGACCCACCCATTTAAAGGAATGGATTTTCAGTATAAAAATTGGTCTATCTGTATAGACCCAGATCGCTGAAAAATGTGCACCCTGTTTTTTATATATATATATATATATATATATATATATATATATATATATATATATATATATATATATATATATATATATATATATATATATATATACAGTGGTTAAATGTTGGCTTTTGTAGGGAGGGGGAGCCCTTATTTACGGGGAATGGTCATCATTCAAAATCGCGACATAAAATGACTTAATGTGTTTTTACACCAAAGGGGCTCTTTTTCCAGTATTAATGTGTAAGGTAGGGTTGATTAGTTATTCAAAGAAAGAGAAATACTTTACAATTCACTTACTTTATTATTATTATTATTTTTTACCTTCTATAGGCTAATGTTAACAGGCAGGCAATGGATTTCACCCTTGGAAAATGTATGAATTTGAAAATGTTTGAAAATATTGGTTGGCAAATATGTAAAAAAAAATTTAAACAACAACATTATGTTGATTTAAGAGAATCAGAAACCACTATTATAGCCTTTTTAACAGTGATTGGCTTGCCCAGCTTGTTAATAGCCAGTGTATGTTCATTTAAGCTTCCAGTTTGTTAGATGGCACCAACATTTGGTCTAATCATAACTGGCCTGGCAACCCAAAGGCCAAGGTTTTGCTTCCAGATTTGTGTGCTGACTTATGATGTTGGGTCTGGGGGTCCTCCCCTAGAATTTTTTTAGCATTAAACACTTCATTTCCTGCATTTTGGTGAATTTTTATGCACCTATTTCTACTAGGCCTACCTTTATCTGAATAAATATGCCTGAAATGTCGTTATATAAAGGGAAACATTACAATCCAAATCTAAAAACATAATGGAAAATATTGCAGTAAGGCTGTAAGCTGTATTGCTTTCATCTATTTATTCTCCTTTAGATCGACTTTTCTAATTATATCTTAGTCAGCACACATGTAGCCTAGGCATCATTTATTCTTCCCTCTTTTGCATCTTTTGTTTGGGAAGTAACCTCCGTAAATGTGCATATGACAATAATTCACCTTAGTGATACATTATTCATTTAATGTAGCCTATTAATAAACCTCTGGACTGTAATTTTTCAGGTGTTTGAGCAAGATTTCTGCTCATGTCCAAAACTTTGTGCACATTTAAAATATAACTCATCCCATCTGTGTTCTCTGAGATTTGGAGGAGTTGTGATATTTTGTGAAAAAAAATAAAGTTTATAATTACGAGCTATTACGAGAATAAAGTCACTATATTTCAGAAAATAATCCACCTGCACCGTAGTCAGCTGCGCATTACGTGATTGTTCTGCTGATACGGTAGATCTCAGACCGTCTGACAGACACAGAGCCCCGTTTGAGACGTTTAGGGAAGTGGCTGTAGCCTACGCTGCTCTACATCGGAGGTGGAAACCCGAAACTTATGGCAGAAATGCACGGAGCTCAAACGCGAAACATCTGCTGCAACACGTCGACAGCAGAGCGCATCCATAAACCTGAAGCTGCGCAGCTTTTTACAGCGAGAGTGGACACTAAACGATGTCCGGTTTCATATTTGTAAGTCAACTTTTCAAAAAACATTCGGGGCTACACTCAAAACATTCGGGGCTGAACCCCCGGCAAAATGTTTGATGCTGAAGGAGACGGAGCTGAGCTCCGACAGGGTGTGTTGTGGACATGAGGAGGCGGAGCTGAGCTCCGGTGCGCTCCGGCCCAATTTAACCTCTGTATATATATATATATATATATATATATATATATATATATATATATATATATATATATATATATATATATATATATAAACAATATATATTGTTTTGAACAATCTCAATGTAGCTCTAGGATATTGGTGGATCTTTTTGAATCTTGGTAAACAGTTTGAAGAGAGAACTTTTCTGTTTACCTGTATCTGTACTGATTAATCTAGGCATGTAATATTAAACGGATTATAGAGTTACAGTAAAGCAAAAGGTTAATAAACCCAGTAGGATGTGCAAAATCGCCTTACAAAAAACCTGCATGAATCCAACAGGACTCATTCACAACTGACTAAATAGGCAACTCATACAACTGTTTTTGTTTTGGGTCTCCTAGTTACTAGTACCAGTAACTTTGTTATCTGAAACTAATACAAAAAAAATATTTTCTGTTGTTGCATTTCTGTGTGGATATATCTGCATCCCAATTGTGATTTGCCACTTAATTTTTTTTCTTCCAGACAACATCAGTTGTCCGTGTCCAAATATTCCTTCATTTGATCTAACTGAACCTCCACCAGAGACCTGCTACCAAATTGCCGACGTTTTCCGCTACACATGCATTGGAGGTTACTCGAGGAAGGCGGGAACTTCAAATCTCATCAGATGCAAGCTTGAGGATGGTTCTTCAAAGTGGTCCACCCCTTCCCTTGAGTGTATAAGTAAGATTTGTTATTTATTTTTTTGTCTTTACATTTAAAGAGCTCAATCACAGAATCCCAAATTAAAACAATAGGCAGCATTTTAAAATGATGTGCTAGACAGATCATAAAATAACTGGTTATAATGATGCGTGGTAGACAAACTTTTGTTAATATTTACATATTTCAAAAACTGCAATAAAAAGGGCTCAGTTAATAGGACCATAGGGCTCAAGACCCAGTAACATATTCCATAGGAAGGGGGGCACTTTAAGACACAAAGAGCAGTGTTGTCATCCAGCAGTGTAAACTGAGAACATAGATTTCAGAAACTTGTGAAACTGGTTTGTACACTAAAGAAAGAAGTGGGTAGCGTATGTCTGTAGGGCTGCAGCATATGTGGTTAACGAACCATATAGAATTGTATACAATATATTCTTAGGTACTTATGCAGACTACATCAAACCAAGGTCCCAGATGCTACATCGATCTAGGAATGGGTAGCGTTAGAATTTTATCGATACTACTACTCTTATCGATACTCCTTATCAGTTTGGTTCTTTACCGATACTCTTATCGGTTCTTTTTCATTTAAAAAAATAAAATGTGGCCAGAATAGCTCAGTTGGTAGAGCGGGTGCATATATTCAGAGGTTTAAACCTCGACGATGTCTTCCTCCTCTCTCTCCCACTTTCATATCTTTCCTGTCCATTAAAGGCGGAAATGCCCAAAAAATAATCTTACTTTTTTTTTTTTTATGTATTTATATTTTCAAATTGAAATTAAATAGACGTTACATACCTAAGGGCCAATTCGGGGTCGGTTTTGAATCATTAACACCGCTGCGGCCCGGGAAACATCCCAGGCCACAGCGCAGATGGCACCAAATCCTAGCCGCTAGACCATCAGGGCGGCTCCAACTTTATCAACACATTTATTTGTAGCTTATTCATACTGTCAAGTTTCACATGATGAACAAACTGCTCAATGTCTTATTTGTTGCGTTTCAGCTGACCCCAAAATAACCAAAACACAACCACCAAAGAGCACAGTAACAAGTAAGTTTCAATATTTGTACACTATAAGGTTTTAATATGCGTCGGAGAGAAGTGTTTTTTTCTCTTAACGTTAATGATTAATGGTCTGATCTTGCAGCGAGACACACTGATATTCCCCATGACTCCACCATTGCCACTTCAGTCAGTGAGTTTGGTATTTGCATGAATTCTGAAGACAGAAAAATACTCAACAAAAAATATCTAACTACTAATTATGAAACTAATTACTACATTTGTCTAAATCATTTGTGTTAGCAGTGGTTGTAGTAGTGGTTACTTTGTTGCATGTTGAAAATTGTGGGAGGATAACCCAACCAATTCTAGGATCCATCCCAAAAAGCTTAACATGTCAGTGTATGACAAAATGTATGATGTGTGTCACTGCAAAGACTGGGAAAAATGGATTGACCCCCAATTTCAAGAGATGGATAATTGTGTGCCTCCATTAAGAGCGCTAAATGGTTATTTGGCTTTGACATACTGTTTTCCTTGCATAGTATTGTAATTAGTCTGGGCACGTAGATACCTGTTATAATTTTCTGTGTGGATTCTTGCATGTGTTCATACCATGCACAAACTTGTTATAGCAGGAGAAGCACAGGTGTAACTAATAATAGTGATGGTATGAAGTGTCAGAATCCACGCCCAAAACATCTAAATGGAATTCAGCCATCATTAATTACACAAGTCAAGATGTCCACTCGGAAAATGACTCTGCAATTCCCCTTTGGTTTTGTGAAGCATTTTAACATATTTTAGTTAATTGCTCACTAGCTAGTTAGCGACTAGCTGATAGTGGAGCAATTAGCTGCTAAAGATGCTGATATTTCCCTCACGGGTTGGTGGAGACCAAAACAGAGCTAAAAAGGAGCTTGAATATTGGACTTACATTCGTCAGGTGACAGGAAACAACTCCAGGTGAATGCTAATTTTGCTCTGTGTCTGCTGGACGTGTTTGTAGGCAACCGCTAAGGTGGTAATATGCCGATGGTGTGTTTTGTTTTTAGCTAGATTATCCTGCTGCCCCCACGTCGCCAAAAAAAAATAAATAAATCTGATAATACTGCTTTAAAAAGTCCTAATATATAAAAAAGTACTTTGTTAGGAAACGTTGACATGTCACAGTACGAAAAGCACAGATGTAATCATTCATTTTGATAAATGCTGAATTGTAGTCTGGAATATAAAAATGGAATAAATAGAACGGTCTGTTTGTAACTTCCTCTCCTAGAAGTAGCAGTATAGTAGTCGTCCTAGTAGCTTTAATGATTGTTAATATACAGTAGCAGCTGAGTTTTGGTTATCATAGCGGCACTCGTACTATTACAAGAAGTAGTAACAGTTGTGACAGTAGTAATACTATCACCAACAGTGTAAGAAACTAACACAAAACCTTGCATGTGTTTTTCTGATGTTTGTTAATTGCTATGTGGCATGTTATTTCAGAGTGTGGAAAATGGACTTCTGTACCACACAGTCACTTGAGAACTTTCCATGCATGAAAGAAATCTGTACACCTGGACTCCCCGAATCACAGTAGAACAGAGTTAGTTTTCTTCAACAGTAGTTTTACAAATAGTAGTGATGGTAGAAGAAGCAACAGTGTAGTAGTAAGTAAGTAAGTAGTATTAGCAGTCTTGTTAGCAGTATTGGTAGAAGTAAATGTCTTTTCTTATCAGCAGCAGCTTCCCCGACTGCAGAGAAGACCCAGAGTATAAGCACCACAGCTTCAGTGACTACAGGAAGAGACAGGACAGAGTCGACCTCAGCTGGTCTACCGGCCCAGACAAATCACTCACAGGGTAAATAGCATAAAGTCCCACATGTTATGCTACTTGCAGTGTACTGTATGCTGCTCATAACTCCATCAGGTCAAATTATTTTACACCTTGTCATGATTTAGATTACCCATCAGCAGGGGCGATTCCAGGATTTTTCTTAATGGGGTGACATATGGGTGGACCAATAATCAGTAGGTGGGTTATCAGTATACAACATAGAAAATCTGCTTAGAAATATAGAAAATATTGGATAGAATAGAACAACACAATCTAATTCTGCTAAATGAAACATCACATGAAATATCACATCACATTAAATATCACATTAGTTATTAATTTCCCTTGTTATCATTTTAAACAAGCTAGTACAGTGCCTGCTCAAAATGTTGGAACAGGCCGTTGCTTGGCCTGTGGTATTGCTCCTTGTAGCTTTATCCAGAAACAAATTGTACCCCAAAATTACTTACAGAAGGACACACAAATCTCCACTGTATAGCCTACTACTGACTTACGGTGTACTTCTACATCAGAGGAAGATGTAGATTGCAGATTCAGAATCACAAGTAAAACGTGGAGTAATCAGACAGTTGCCTCATGGACTCATGGCAGTGTGCTACCCATCTGGCCCGTCATGAGAGCCAATCGGCGGTGACACCCCGTACCCCCTTCTAGCCCCTCCACTGCCCATCAATATGCAGTATGTTTTTTAGTTTCCCTACCATTATAATAAAAGGTAATATTTAGGTGCAGCACCCAAGCCATTTTGGGCAACACCTATTAATGTAAAATCAATTTGGGCATCAAAACTAACTACTTTTTTCCCCCAGATATAATGATTGTCTAATGACTTTAGCAGGTTTTGTCTTTAAGTTTCCGGAGCATTATTTATCATCTGCTCCAGCTTTTCCAATGTTTTAGACACAAATATGGAAATAATGGTCCAAAATATTAGATCTTTTTTGTAAAAAAGACATTTCCCTAAACCCCCCGCCAAATACGTGCACCAAAGTCTTCCACAAACCTAGAAAAAAAAAAAACACTGGTTTTAATATATTCAGGCACATGCACCTGTCCTTTTTATTCCTCGAGAGAAAGTTGTAACAACATAGGGCCGTTACAGAGTCAACGCGAGCAATGCGAGCAACGCGAGCAAGCAACGCGAACAAGCAACGCGAACAAGCAACGCGAACAAGCAACGCGAACAAGCAACGCGAGCGACGCGCTCCCTTTCATAGTCTAAACAGCAGACGCAAGTAGACCCAAGAGTCACGGGCGATGCGTGAAATGCAATACACCGCCCACACAACAGGGGGCAGCAGAGTGCTCCACGATGTTCGGTCGGCAGAGCCAGACCCTCCTGGAGAGTGGCTCTTGTCAGGTAGCAGCTGGCTGGCTGACTGACTTCTTTTTATCGGATCCTGGCGTGTTTCCCCACCAGTACAGTATGCTACGATTGGGTAGCACTGACCAATACATTGATAAAAGGATTAAACTTAAACTTATGGTATACACACATACACACACACACACACACACACACACACACACACACACACACACACACACACACACACACACACACACACACACACACACACACACACACACACACACACACACACACACACACACACACACACACACACACACACACACACACACACACACACACACACACACACACACACACACACACACACACACACACACACACACACACACAAAAATGTGACTCAGTAGTCCTATGTTTGATGAAATTGCACAGCTATGTTGATTCAATATTTTTAATGTACAATACGTGCAGTGTCGCCCCCACCGACAACGCATAGTATTGTGCGCATCGGTGCGTCGCGTATCAAAAACTGGGACGACACATTTGGCTACGCATCGACGCATAATGGCGGCCGAAGCGTAGCGATGCGTAGCCTTGCGGACGCGTATGTGTACCGATGCGTTGACTCTGTAACGGCCCTTATGGTGTAGACACATATAGCCGACGGGCAACCGTTGATCAGTCGCATCCCAGAGGTCCAAAAAACTGCCACAGAACAGACCAAAAAGACGAGAGGAGACGAGACGTAATACATCTCTATAACAGCAGGCGGCGCTAATCTGTAATGTTGCCCAAGAAATGAAAACCAGCAGCTGATTGGACGAATGCGTCACATGGGTTTGTTTTCTCCGGAAATTCAGAGCCAGACTGTCATGGCGACCGTTCAGAATACGATCTCATATTGTACCAAAATAGTTCACTGAAACAGGTTTCTGAAAATATTTTAAGCGAGAAATAGGCCGTGCAGTTGCTCAATCTGTCTTCATTTCAGCTCAACAAAAGGTCAGTTTAAAACATTTTCATCAGATTTTGAGAGACTGTAGTCACCTTATCCCGTTCGTCATTTCCGGGTGAGTCAGGTCGGCCAAAATGGACGCCGACAGCCCCCCAGACAGACGACGACATGGGACACACCGAACAGATTTGAGTCACTGACCTCGCCAGACTGTCCCACGGCCGATAATCGGCCTGATGTGTCCCGGCCTTTAGACACACGACACTGGAGGACTCTAAATGCACAACTCAGAGACACGGTTAAAAGTTAAACAAAATAAAGTCTTTACTAGAAAAATTGTTTAAACAAAAAGGCGCTCACAAGGAGGATATTATCAAACAAACGTAATGGCGTATATAACCTGGCTGGAACGTTGACAAGACTGACATGGAGACGAGACAAGACGAACTGGCACAAGACAAAGGGAGACAAGGACTATTTATAGAAGAGGTAGGGGAGACCAGGTGAAAACAATCAAGGGCGGGGCAGACAATCACAACGGCGGGAAACTCACACAAAGGGGGGGAAGTCAGGATCTGAAACAAGAGGGAAAGGTGAATACAAAATAAAACAGGAAGTGCAGAACAAGACAAAAAAAAAAAAAAAAAAGTGTAACTAAACTTAACGAGACATAACAGTACCCCTCCCTCTAGAGCCGACTTCCGACGGCCCAGGAGCCTCCGGGTGGCGTGCATAAATGTCCCTGACGAGATCCTTGTCCACGACGAAACGGGAAGGGATCCTTGAACGCTCTTCAGGACCGTAACCCTCCCAGTCCACCAAAAACTGGGTCCCGCGGCCACGGCGGCGCGCACCAGAGCGCTTTCCTTGACCGGCTTGATCTTGCTGACATGGAACGTGGAGTGGACCTTCAGTGACCTGGGAAGGCGTAGACGCACAGAAACCGGGTTAATAACTTTAGATACGGGAAAAGGACCCACAAACCTCGGAGCCAACTTCCTGGAATGGACGTGAAGGGGCAAATCCTTAGTGGCAAGCCACACCCTCGGCGGTGTCAGTCCGCCGCGCACTAGCCCAAATCTGGCGACAGCATCCAAGCATGGCGTGAGCCGAGGGGACCGTGACCTCCTTCTCATTGGCTGGGAACAATGGAGGTTGGTAGCCATTGGCACACCGGAACGGCGAGAGGCCTGTGGCAGCCGAGGGAAGGGTATTGTGGGCGTATTCCACCCAGGTGAGAGGTTTACTCCAAGTGACCTGGTTCTGGGAAACCAGGCATCGGAGACAGGTCTCAAGCTCCCGATTAAGGCGTTCCGTCTGCCCATTGGACTGCGGGTGGTAGCCGGAGGACATGCCGACAGTGGCGCCAAGGAGCTGGCAGAACTCCTTTGAGAAACGTGAGACAACAGAGCTGAAGTTTCAAATAAACTTTCTGTAGAAATTGGCAAACCCCAGAAACTGCTGTACCTTTTTCCAGTTGAGTGGAGTTGGCCAATCCGCCACTGCACTGACCTTTGCCGGGTCCATTTGCATCTGGTTGGCAGAGACGATGTAACCCAGGAACGAGATGGCAGCTGCATGAAAGTCACTTTTCAGCTTTGACATAAAAGGTTTTTCTCCAAAAGCTTCTGAAGGACCTGGCGTACATGAGTGACATGAGAATCAGTATCTGTAGAAAAAAATCAGACTATCATCGAGGTACACAAATACAAAAATATTCAAGTATTCTCTCAACACATCATTAACAAAAGTCTGAAACACAGCAGGAGCATTGCATAGTCCAAAAGGCATGACAAGGTACTCCTAATGTCCATTAGGAGTGTTAAAACCTGTCTTCCATTCATCTCCTTCTCTGATACTGATGTGATAAGCATTCCTGAGATCTAACTTAGTGAAGACTGTGGCTGTTTGGAGCAGTTCAAAAGCAGAGAAGATCAGTGGGAGTGGGTAACGGTTCTTTACTGTAATGTCATTTAGAGAACTATTCAATGCATGGCCTGAGAGAGCCGTCCTTACCCACAAAGAAAAAACCTGCACCAGCAGGAGAGGAGGATGGACAGATGATTCCAGCCTTTCAAGAGGAGGTAATGTACTCATCCATCGCAGCTCTCTCCGGCCCAGAAATGGAGTAGAGACGCCCCTTAGGAATGGGCGCGCCAGGTAGCAGATCAATGGCACAGTCAAAAGGTCGATGAGGAAGAAGAGAGAGCTTTTGTCTTGTTAAAGACCTCTTTCAAATCAATTTAACATGGAGGTACATTAGATAAGTCTGGGTAGTCAGGGTCACTGCCTGAGCATAGTTTAGCCACGGGTTCTTCAGAAATGTCAGTCTGAGTCACATGATTAGCTATACCCGAGCCCTCAAGCACTGGAACCTCATAAACGTCAGTCAGTCTCATGATTAACTGTACATGAGTTTACACATTCTTCACCCCACCCCTTAATCTTTCCTGAGCCCCAATCAATGTGGGGGTTATGTTTCATAAGCCACAGCAACCCCAAAATCAGCGGATACAGTGCAGAGTCAAATAAATGAAATTGCACGGTCTCAGTGTTGTGGGTGTCGTTTAATGTTACCTGAATCGGTTCAGTACAATGTGTCACTCTAAACAAAAACAACAACAACAACAACAACAACCCTCCATCCAATGCAGTAGCCTTAACGGGGTGGTTCAGTGGAATAGTCTTAATCTGTCGGGCTAAATTCCAGTCCATGAGACATTCATCTGCACCAGAGTCGATTAACACCTCCTGAAAAACCGTCTGGTCATTAATGGAAAGCCTTTCTTGGGTCAGTGATCGTGGAGGAAAATCCGAGGTAATCCTGCTCAACAGCGCCCTCTTCTTGGTCCTCCCCAGCTGCATTGGCTCCTCCAATGCCCGTGGTGGCAGGGTCATCACGGGAGCTGCCGCCGTAGGAAATGAAGAAGTCCTCAAAGGTTGGATCCCCGGAGGGTGCCCCCGGTGACTTGGAGGAGGAACTGCAGTCCGACACCACTCTCTCACGGTTGTCCACACGAACTGACATGGCTATAATAGCTTCTAAATCCTGGGGAAGCTCTAAGGGCGCTAACTGGTCCTTAATGGGCTCTGACAGGCCATTCATCTATTAACGCTGGTGTGTTCCACCCGCTATCTGCGGCTACTGTGCTCAATGGCATAATAGACTACTTGGCGGTGGCGCTGTTTGATCTGCATGAGGACCCGAGAGGCTACACTAGCAGGTGAGGTGTGATCAAATATTTTGCTCATAGTATCTTGAAAAACGGTGAGTGACTGGCAAATATCAGAGTCCCTGGACCATTCGGCAGTGGCCCAAGCAGCGGATCTGCCAGTTAAATGGGACACAATGAATGCCACTTTAGCTTGGTCTGAAACAAAGGCTGCCGGGTTGTGCCTAAAATGCAGGTCACACTGTACTAAAAAAGTTCTACAGTCACCTGAGTCCCCTGAGAAATTTTCCAGGGAGGCCAAACGCAGAGTCAATGGAGCGGACTGATTCATGGTTGTTGAGACAGCAGAGGTATCCGCAGGCATAGTCACTGAAAGTGTAGTTCCCAGACGAGTGAGGACTTGGTGTAGTTGCCCCACCAGGTGATTTACCTGAGTGGTAACTGAGGCTTGAAACTCCTGCTGCCGCTCTGTGAGGGCCTTTCACGCCACGGCTGATTGTGCTCAGCTGTGCCTCATGCTGATAGAGCTTGGTGCCCTGTGCAGAGACGGCAGTTTGAAGTTCCTTCGGGTCGGCTGAGTCCATACTGTGGCCAGTTCGTTCTGTAACGACTTAGACACACGAAAACTGGAGGACTCTAAATGCACGACTCAGAGACACGGTTGAAAGTTAAACAAAATAAAGTCTTTACTAGAAAAATGGTTTAAACAAAAGGCGCTCACAAGGAGGATATTAGCAAACAAACTTAATGGCGTATATAACCTGGCTGGAACGTTGACAAGACTGACATGGAGACGAGACAAGACGAACTGGCACAAGACAAAGGGAGACAAGGACTATTTATAGAAGAGGTAGGGGAGACCAGGTGAAAACAATCAGGGGCGGGGCAGACAATCACAACGGCGGGAAACTCACACAAAGGGGGGGAAGTCAGGATCTGAAACAAGAGGGAAAGGTGAATACAAAATAAAACAGGAAGTGCAGAACAAGACAAAAAATGAGTAACTAAACTTAACAAACGTGACGAGACATAACAAAAGTGCCCTTTTTTCTGGGGTGCTTTTTTATTTTTTATAATGAAAACATATATTCCTGTCTGCGCACAGCTTCCCTGTCAAACAAATATAATTATTGAATATAAAAATCAAAACATCAGGTCGGGAGATTAGACTTTATCGAGTTCTGATGCCCTCCCATATCACCACAGAACTTCCCCTGTTAATGGCATCAAGAGTCCCTTTCCCTGAAATGTTATGTTCAAATATGCAGCTCGTTATATAAAGGTCATTTGGACAGCACTCTAATTAATACTTTTAATTGCCACAGGGACAGCGTGTTTCACCGGCAATATTATTCCAATAACACCAAAAGAATTTAAATCATTTATTGCAAAATAAACAAATTATTTGTGAAACTATGCCCCTCTCTTCTTGGTGCCGTCAGTTATTCTAAATATTTAAAACTAGTAGCATAGAAAACGTGCATATTATGGCATAGTTTCCTTTGATGTTGCCTGCTCTGCACTAATAAACCTAGTGAATAACAAAGAAGACCATGGCCTCTGTGTGAACTGATTATGAGTGAGTGAATTAAAATAAATTGGTAAGGAAGTCAGAGTTGTGTTAATATATTTAACGTTTTGTTAAAAAAAACAAAATAGTTATGAGAAGTGCAATTTTTTCACTTGAGGCCCCCCTAAACGTCTGTGCACGTCCCTGAATATATTGCATGTAAGACGCACACTTTTCCCCCCTATAGTTACAATGTCTATATATGCTATTTTTGGGTATTCTAAATAAACTCTTACAGGAGTTTAAGATGGATATATTGATCATTTGTAAGTGATAACCTTCAGTGGAGGCCCTATAAAATGGTTGTATTTCCATCAATCAAATGCATGGTGATATACATAATTGTTCCCAAAACAAAAACATTTCATACATTTTTTTTACTGGCAATAGTACTTCATTTATCATCTTTCAAACTCACCAGACTTCTTGTATTTCACTGTAGCTCAGTGGTGTCTAACTCATTTTAGTTCATGGGCCACATACCCCTAATTTGATCTCAAGTGGGTCAGACCAGTATACCACTCCAGAAAGATCAGAAATGTTATCTCCAACAGAGTTTCTTATCAGCTTGATGTTGGCAAACGCAAGTTGCTTCTGCTAGGACAGCGTTCTAAGGCCATCGTAGGAATAATAATAATAATAATATTACAGACCCAGGAGAGAGGGCTAATATTCCGAGACAAATTTTGAATTTCTAAGATAAGAGTTTTAAATTTACCAAAAAAGACCACTAGATTCTCTGAGATTAAAGTGGGAAATTTGAAATTGGGATTAATTACTTCTCTGCAATTTTCACACTTTGCAAACTCATTCAGGGGCCCTGATTGGGCCATTTAGCGGGCCAGTTCTGGTCCACGGGTTTGACACCACTGCTAGTTAATATAATAATATTATATAATAATAATTTATAGTAATTATTGCACTTATATAATCAATATAGATTTGGTTAATGTGTACATTAGGGAGAACATTTCTTGATCAGATCTCAAATGTCTAGTGTAGTGTCACAAGTTACTGGATCTCAAGTATTTCAATAGTGTCACAAGTTACTGGAAATTAATGAGAACGCCAAGCCAAACATTTTGAAACAGCATTTAGCCAAATAATAGCTGTCTCCATTTCAACATAAGCAAATACAGGACATCAGGGAATTATTCAGCCAAAGGGTCTGATAACATTGGAGAGGGATAATTAATCATTGTTGGGAAAGTTCACTTTCTACATGAACTGGTTCAAAGTTCAGTTCACAAATTTTAAAATGAACTAGTTCAGTTCATAGTTCATACTTCAACATTTTGAACTAAGTTCACAGTTCCAAAAATGAACTAGTTCATAGTTCTTTTTTTCCCCATATGTTGCTTCAGTTCAATGTGCCGTTTCAGGTTTGCTGTGGATGTGACTGAAGTGCGGATTTTCTTTTTGAAAGCCGGCGGGCAAAGTTTGCACAGAAATGTAAGATTTTTCCCATCCTCACCGACCTTGTCATAAAACTCGTTTAAATGATCAGACGACGCCTCCTTGCTGCTTTGTCGTCTCCATGCTGCTGTCACCTCCATGCTGCTTTTTGTTTTGATGACGCATGCGGCGGTGCGACACTGGTGGTTGGTATTGCCAGATTGGGTGTTTTTTTCCACTACATATTAAGGCCTGTTTACGGTGTGTTTTAGCCGGGTTTTCGCTTGGAAGGCTCTATAGAAATCTGGCACCCTGTTGAACGAAGTTAAACTGAGAGAGCGTGCTGTTCACAGACGCCAGAATGAACGAGTTCACAGTAACGTTCATCAGGCAGTAATACAGTACGTTCAGTTCACGTTCGCCCAAAATATGAACTGAGTTAATGAACTACTGTAATTAATCATATCATATACAGCAAGTCAAGCTGACCCATTAGAAGATAATCTTGCAGTAGTCTTACAGTAATCTTAACAGGAGTACAAATGGTTGCAGGACTGTCTGTCACGAAAACAAAGATGTTTGTTGGACACGATAAAACTGCGCCAAAATCTTATCTGGGCCTCTTCTCGAGAATAAACCAACAAATCTGTAGCCTGGTTGACACCAGACCCTTCTCAGTTGTAACTGGGAGTGGGTCTGGGCAATCTTCATTCACAGCCCATTTCCAAAGGGGCGTCACCAACGGATGCCGCTTAAATGCCTCTGGGCGCAACTGAATAGTCCTTCAACCAATCAGACCAACGATCCGGGTGACGTAGCAGCTACAGCGGCATCAACGGGTTGCTGCGCTTCGGTGGCCGTCATGTTGAATGTAAACAAAAAGCTGCTCGCCGTCGCTGCGCTATCATCATCGTGTAAAGCCCACCTCAACGTTTGTGATTGGTGCCTCAATTTGGAAAAATTGGAAATGGGTTTGGCCAGACTGTCTTGCAGAGCAAATCTCAAATTTGACGGAAGTTTCTCAGGGTTTTCCCAGGCTAACAAATCTGCAAACCTCCCTCTTTTTTTTGAGTCTCTTTGTGCTTCCACACTGGTTCCACTATCCCTCTTCATCGTGAAGTGTTTTGCTCTGTGTGGTGGTTTCAGCCTTGTCCATCATATTGTTTTTTTTCAAGCATACACAAATCTGTAAAATAACAAACACAGCACATAAAAGGAAGCAGTTGTTGTTAAAAAGTATGGGTTCTGAAAGGATAGAAAAACAGCACAAAAACCTGGAAGACAATGGGAATGTCATGTGGTCAATCATCATTAGTGTACGACTCGCATTGCCTTTAACTGCCAATGCTAAACTGTGGAAATGAAAAGCCAAGCTACAGGGAAATCACATTCCTTTCTTTCTTTCACAGCAGGAACTGTTGTGACAGAGACTAAAGGGACGCACCGGACAACATCAACCTCAACCACCACTGAGCCTTCAAGCAACAGGAACGTCTCTGCAAAGTCACCGACTGCTGCATTCGGTGAGCTTCCACACTGTTGTTATCATTTGTGCCAATGGGAAGCCCTATATAATAACTACATTGTTTTTACAAACAAGAATATAAAGCCAGAGAATCAAGACCTTACCATTTCATGTTGAGCAGTGGTGGAATGTAACTAAGTAAATTTACTCAAGTACTGTACAAATTTGAGGTACTTGTACTTTACTTGAATCTTCTTTTAATGCCCCTTTCTACTTCTACTCCAATACATTTCAGGGGGAAATATTGTACTTTTTACTCCACTACATTAATCTGACAGCTTTAGTTACTAGTTACGTAAAAAAATAAAAAGATTTTTCCACACAAAACACATGTAGTTTACATTTTATTTTAATGAAACTACTAAAAAACATATAGGCCTACAAGTGCAGCTGAAATGATTAAACACAAAACAGTTTTGTTTGTTTCTAGTTTCTAAAATGTGATGATTTTTCTGCATTGAGTACTTTTTCCTGATGATACTTGCATACTTTTACTTAAGTAACATTTTCAATGCAGGACTTTTACTTGTAACAGAGTATTCTTACAGTGTATGTACAGGTATGAGTACTTTTACTTAACTAAAGGATCCGATTACTTCTTCCACCACTTGTGTTGAGTATTTCTCTCTTGTTGGCAGATCATGGCAGCACAACAACAGCGGTGATCGGCTGTGCTTCATTGGCCTTCGTCATAGCTTTGATCGGAATCAGCCTATATTGTTATAAAAGGTAAGCTAGAGAAAAGCATGTTAACATAACAGAGTGATTCATTGAAAAATCAATTAGTTCAGGTGTAAATATGTCACGCTACACTTTCTTTCGCTTGATGGAACACCTGAAATGTAGGTAAAACGGTTTGTTTGCAAACCCATGTGCCTACTTATTCAAAACACGCATTTACACTAAAAATCAATACAGCATAGTATCGTGATTTCTTTCTGTGGCAAGACTATCGATACACAGACTACAAGTATCAATCTTTTATTATATAACTGTTGGTCAGTTTGTCTGCTTGACAATCCCATTTCGCAGCGCTAAAATTGAAGTGAGATGAACAAAATTTGAAGTTGGAAAAAAGGCAATGGATTGCAATATATCGCAGAATATTGCAATATGTTTAAAATCGCAATAATATCGTATCGTGATGATATCGTATTGTGAGGCCTCTGGTGATTCCCACCCCTAATTTCCGCATCTCAATCTCAATATTCTTAAACAATTAGGTGCAATAATTTATCAGTTACATGTGCAATATCTGTTATTTACTCACTGCTGCTAATTATGTTCACACTGTACTTTATTTAGGTTCACGCTTTACTACAATAGCAGATGCACAATCAATTGTTTTAGCAACATAATCTTTTTCACCTAATATTACATTTTAACCTAATCTCACTTTACTTCTACGTAACATTTCTCGCGCTCTGGCTTTGTTACTATATACTGTACACTTACTACTACTCTTATTTTTTACCTTGAATCTGACTGTGAGCATCTGTCGGATTGATTATCATTTCACTAGTTATGATCTCATCACTGTTTCCTTTTTTTTTTCGTAGGAAGTCAAGAAACGGCATCCCACCAGAGCCAGCACAAGAACAGTTATACATGTATGTTCCATCTGACCAGGCGTCGTAGAGTTTGTTCTACGTGACCGGCCACTGCCACAGAGAGCAGCCACACAGCCTAACTAGTCTATATCGACGATGTTTCATTGACGGGATAGTTCCGGTGCCACTGGAGGTTCCGCTGGATGTCCCTCATCCCGAGCTTTCTTTGTGTTGGCATTCTAAACTCCGGTCAATTCGGGAAACATCCTCCGAGCTAGAACCGACAATCAAATTATATTAATCCTTTTTTTGAAAAAAAATCCTCATCACTCAATCGTAGAGCTGGGTATCGTTAAAAAATGTTCGATACCGGTACCGATACCATGGCTTTGATACCGGTTCCTAAACGATCCTTTTTTTTCGATAACAAATTAATAAAACAAAAATAAATTACAACACATAACAACACATGTAACAATTTTTCAGCTCCTACTACGTGAGCCCCTTCTCTTTGTGTAACCTAGGGTTTTTCCTGCATATCTCTACGACGTGTAACGTTAAGACAGCCAATCACAAACATTATTAGATCTTGGTAGAAGCATGCTGCATGCTTATTGGCTCACTGACACTGATGAGATTTACTCCTTAGGTATTGAAATTGGGTATTGAATGACGAGGCATTTTTCGAAACTCAATACTTTGGAGGCAATTCAGTCGGTGCCTAAAGAGTATTGAATTTGATACCCAGTCCTACTCACTCGATATCCATTTTAATTCCAGAGCTCGCCTCCCTATGTTTACATGTTCCACCAAAACAAATTTGCAGAGGCACCGTACCTGTGCCCGGGGCTTAGCGCCGACAAAAGACAATTGTAACTGGAATGCTGTGTGGACTGGCCAGACCCTCCTCAGCAGCGCTGTGGAGGAAGGTCTGGCAATGCGAGACTACAGTGTTACTGGAGCTCATGGGGTCCTCCCCATGCAGTGAAGAACCGCCTTGTTCTTATCAGACTGTGTGATCGCCTCCATAAGCTTAATGGCTGGCTTGGTATGACATTTGTTGTTTGCACATTTCCAAAAAGTTGAACTCACAACCTTTTTCGGAGAAGATCTCAACCAAATATGTAAACTGCACATAAGGTATTTTAATTTTAAATATGCTGTGTCCATCTGGTGCTACAACAGGTAGCATCTGCTCTTTTCTACCCTTGTAGGATACTGCGGGGGATATTCTGTATGTTTCTTTGGTCGCTGGTTCAAGTCCCCATACGGACCAAAGTATGGTGATCGACTGGTAGCTAGAGAGGTGCCAGTTCACCTCCTGGGCACGGTCATGAAAATACAAAATACCAATCAATGAATTAATCCTTCTAACAAGTATGGACTGTTTAGTCAAAGCCTCATATAACGTGTTCCTTTGTGCCATAGAGCTCCATTGTTCTCTAAAATCTATGAATCCATCACTGGGTGGAACCTGTATCCCGGGTTACATGTTCATCACAATAAACATTCCTGCCGCTTTAAAGATGCAGTAAGTGATTATGCACAAAGATTGTTGCTATCTGAACTCAGCTTCCAAACAAATACAACCTCCCTATCAGAAGCGCCACCCTCCAAATTCACGGATGGATAACTACTGGCATGCTGGTACATTCAAATGCTGCCTCCCCCCCTCCCCCCACCATCAACTGTCGCTGCCTGTTGCCAATTGGCTGGAACAGTGTTTTGTGGCTCATGCCAGACTGATCTCATGAAGTGGCGTATGTATGACCCGCCAATTCGTATGCCATTATTGGCGTGTTATCAAGACGCATACTCATTTTTTAGCGTGTTTATCAATGCCGTTTGGCCTCCATTGACTTACATTACCTTGCGATTGCGTGTGAATTCCTTTCCACGTTTGTTGTTTTAAACCCAACCCCGTTGTTGTTTTCCTAAACCCAACCAGTTCGTCTTTTCCTAAACCCAACCACGTGTGACGTTTCCTAAACCCAACCCCGTTCTTCTTTTCCTAAACCCAACCGTAGCCTTGCGATAACACGTAGCCTCATGATAACATGCCACGTAGCTTTAGAAAGTGCCACATGGCGTGTATGTTTACGCTGTGACGTTGCAGACTGCCATCAGCTGTATAGAGTATAGACATACACATGGATAGCTCAAAATGCGTACAGATAACACGGCACTTGGCTTTAGGAAAGTACCGTGTATGTTTACGTGAAGTCATGAAATCATGTTGCTCGTGCACACCACTGACTGTAAAATTAATAATTAACAGTCTATGGTGCACACCTTTCTGTTTGTTTTCCATTTACACAGCCAGGGCTGTGTATTAACACTGGATTTTTTTTCAGCGCACACAGAAAATAGAGAGCTAGGTGACCATGAGCAGATATTCACTGAATTTGGCAAAAAGTGTTTTGATTTAACATCACTTACAGTAGTATACCTTTAACCCTCTGTGGTCTAAGGGCATTTTTACATTTCTTGATAAATTCACATTTTAAGGATATTTGCATATAACCGGAAACCCATTTGTTTCATATCAAAATGTTCAGAACAAACTCAGCGTTCTGTAAAGGGAGGCCTAAATTTGTTCCAAAGCAATGTGTAAAGCGATAATTTGTCCCTAAAGCTGAACAGTTGAGCACCAAAACATTACATCTGAAGAACCCATTTGTCTTTTCAAATACAATGTCTCAGGTAACCAGAGTTGTTCAACCGCCCTGTTGTTAAAGAGGTTCTATTATAATCCGTTTCATCGTCATATTTGTATTCCTGTGGGCAGGCCCGTATTAAGACAATGTGGTGCCCCTGGGCAGTATACCTCAACCCCAAAAAAAAACTTTCAAAAGCATCATGGGAAAGCTAAAACTGCTTTAGCATCACAGCTAACGGCAATAAAATGATCTAAAATGAATAAGACATGGACAAAAAGACTATCAATATTTGTTCAATAAATCCATATTCTTTGATCTAAGTCCTGTGAAAGAAATACAAGTTCTAGGAAAAGAAGCGCAGACTGTGGACCGGTCTTTTAAGCTTCTCTGCTTACTGAATAAACTCACGAAGCGCACCGGCAGTGCTGCTGGCCCTGCTATGTGCTTGAAAAACACGTTGAAGGGTTGGGCGCTACCAAGTCTCACCCAGAGGTGGGGGGTGGTTTGTGTGAAAAATTATTTTCTTTGCTTGCCAATTACATTGAATAAAGAAAGCCAACCACTTATCATTTTTTATAACAGTTATTTTACATATTTTACATTCATCATTATGATAAAATTTTTTGGGGGGGTTAAACTGGCCACTTTTGATTACTGTTAAACCCCACCCCCCATCCATCCCGGACCTGTGGACCAACTCAACTTTGACAGATTGGGGAGGGGGAGTGATAGTGGTCATGTAATATTGATTTATTTATAATTGATTATTATTATTGTGAAATTAGTGTTCATAAACGAGTAATGTATTGTCTTTCAACAATTTCAAGTGAATAATATAACAATTTACGGAAAATATTGTTAAAGCTTGTGTCATGTGTTGCCCCCCCCCACTGGTTGTGAATGGTTGGTGCCCCTGGACACGGGCCCAAGTGCCCTTATGGATAATCCGGGCCTGCCTGTGGGTCTAGTAGAATATATAGATGCCATGATGTTCAAAAAACATATTATGTTTCTCATACTGCCCGTTGCTGCAGCGCTTCTGTCTGAAACGCTCCGAGTTCCTGGCTGATGTCAGTCTCCAAACCAAGTTGTTTGCGGTTTGTTCTTACATACTGTAGAATTTAATAGTCATTGCAAGTATGAGGAGATGTCAACACAGGAGGAAGTTAACACTGTTAAAACATCCGCCGACCCCCCCCACTTCCCCAGATAAAATCTAATTATTTCAGTATGTTTGTTTTTGGTATTTTCTCACAGTTAAAGCTTCTTCTCTATGAATTCTCATAATGTAAAATGTGTATTGTTGTAGCAATTCTTAGCTGAACATAGATATCACGTATCACTGTTTCAATAGGAATCACTATATGATTGTATTATTGAAATATGTATCAGACCTGATATTTATAAGTAACTGGATGTTTAATAGTATGTTTTACATCAATGTTGTTTTGTGTGCCTACCTATGAACGTTACTTTCTATTTTCATGCAAATAAAAGTGTTTTTGCTCATAGCTTAATAATGGTCAGTGTAAAAAAGGCCTCTTAAAAGAACACAATGAACAGGATTTCTGCGGAAACCTCACTGATGACATAAGCCATGGGTCAGCAGCTTTTTAAGGCCCTGTGGGTTACTTTCATTTCCCCATCCTGGACTAAAATCCAGTCATGGGCCTTTGTTTCTAATCCCGCTTGTCTTTTTCCTGTAACTACTTGCTGCTTCCACTGTTAAATTTGTATAATTAAAGATATTCTTTAAAAAATGTTAGTCCAGTGTTGTGAATAGAGAACTTTGCACAATCAGCAGACCTAATCGACATCTGCGGAATTTGTTTTTACAGTTTTCAGCGGTGATCCGATCCAGTTTAGCTGATTAGGGTGAAGATGTGTTAACAATCTGACATTTATTTTTAATTTGTTTAAAATCTGCGGTGAATTCTGCAAATTCTGAATCACAGACTTCTATAGCTGCTAATAATATAATCAGCTTTCAACCAAGAACTACTGTTAGGGAAAATTTGTCATTTGTTTTGCAAATCTGCAAAACAAATTCTTACCAATAGCTTTTTTTACCATGTGTTCCTAATAGGGGTCTAGTAACACCTCCCAATTTATTGGCTGGTTGATGTTCTGGCAAGAGTTACCATGACAGTTCCAACAAACAGAAGTACACTTGACTCCTTGCTTTTTACAGCAGCACCTGAGAGTGTCACAGTCCCCTGCACAGTTGCAGCTGGCAAACTTCAGAAGGTAGTCCGGTGCAATGGGTTCTGTTGTAGGGACTGGTGCATAACCTTGTTCTCCTTGTTTCCATCCATACTCAAGGACATCCAGTGATGGACTTTGTAACATTAGCCAATCTCTGGTCTGGACATATGCCCGCAGAGAGTGCTGTGCTGCAGCTCCTGTAGTCGGAGGCTGTTTCTCAGGCTTGATGCTCCTGGCTGCGGCCCGCTTGCTGAAGATATCAAATCTTAAGTCTTCCAAAACTTCTGGTGGATTTTCGCAGAATATGAGCTGGAACAGTTCGCAGCCAGCTTTGATGATGTCACTTTTCTTGGCTCTGATGTCCATGAACACATCCATGGCCCGCTCTGCTTTGTCAGTCTTGCAGAGCTTGGTGAGCAAAGTTGTTTTGCTATACCCAGAAATTGCTTATACGGTATCGCAGCCAGAGAAGCTGTGTAGGAAGATCAGGTATTTACGGTACCTCACCGGGAGGGCCTCCCGGATCTTTCCGACATCGTAAGATGTGTCTTTTAGCTGTTGTGAGGAAGACCGGGTGGTTTGCCCTATGATGGACCAGCATAACCATAACGTCTGTGTCCTCGGCTATCATCTCAACAGAGGACTCTATTCCCTCATTTAGTGCTCAAAAGACGATAGAAGTGTCAGCATCATCGGAGCATTGTTGTACACTGATCCCACTTCTTCGGAAGGTCTCAGCAAGGAGCAGAATGAGCTGGGCCTTATTGCGCTTGTTGTCAAGGAACTTTTCCCATGGAACAATGTTTTTTTTTAAGTCTGAACGAATCTGAATGTCACAGCACGCATTCTTTGTACGTCTCAGGTGGTCATGGTCCTTGGTGGAGCTACCGTATCCGTCAAAGACCACAGTGATCCGGAGGTGCTGGCTACCCATGGACATCACAAACCGGAGGTAGCTCTCGGTGATGTCCTTCCATGTGAGGTTAGCCTCCCATTTGACGCTGTGCAGGAGCCAACCGCCATCAACCACCAGGCTTGTGCAGGTTGTTTTATTTTCCGACAGGATCCACAAATGCCTTCAGGAACCTCGCTAGGGCAGCCTTGTTTGGCTTTAGCAACTTCTGATTTTTGTCAAATAGAGACATTGGTGTTGGCGTCAACTCAAAGTGCAGAGCTTCTTTGGTCTTGACTTCTCGCTCACTAGTGATGATGAGGCGATGAAAGAGCTTGAGTGAGTCAGTGATTAGCTTCTCTCCATTGATCTTGTGCTTGGTTTCCATTGTATCCAGAACAGTTTTCCCATTCATCTTGACCTGTATGGCTCTGCCAACCTCCTCTGCCTGATCAGCACTGACTGAGTCCCTTGACTGGTCGTTTTGTCATTTTTTCAACAACAAAAAAAATCCATGTATTTGGTGCCAACGTTTTTGTTGCTGCTGCTTCTGTCTGTGTGTGTGTGTCTGTCTTTGTGTGTGTTTCCGTGTGTGTGTGTGTGTGTGTGTGTGTGTGTGTGTGTGTGTGTATATGTGTGGGTCTGTGTGTGTTTCAAAAACCGTGTGACATGAAAAGATTTTGTGTGTAAGCAGATGAAAAAACTGTAAGCAATCATGTGTTTGCGTACCTGATGGCTATGTTTCACTGATTGGCTCATAGGTGTGGTCATGTGACAGGCTTTGGAATTGCAAGGAAGTGACATCATGATATACTTCTGTGTCTAATGTATACAAGTGTGTGTATCGTTCAAGGGGGTAAGCCTCTCTCCACAACGCGAACCTCCTATGGCGCCATTTTGATGCTAACAAGCACTCACCTGCCGTTAGCATTCCATTGACTGCCATTCATTTTGACGTCACTTTGACAGCGAATAACTTTACATCTGAAGTGTTTAAAGACTATTTGTCCGTTGTTTATTTCTAAAGAAACACGACAATGTATAAAAGGCTCCATTACCTTGTACCTCCGGTTATGGCTCCGTAGCAGACGCTTTTGTAAAAATAGGCTAACGATTGTGTCATAGGAGAAGCTCCCAGGCAGTTTCGACTTACATTAGCTGTTTAAGTTTAATTACTAATGTTAGAACTTTAGTTAGCAATAATTAGCCTGTGTCCATGTTATCTCCTTACATATACCTCTGTATATGATGCATATAATCTCTGTAAGATTAGGAATGATTGAGATTTCTCTTGGCACAGCTACCAGAAGACTTACAACTTTCAGACAGGTTGCTAACGTCACATCTACGTCTTCAAGCTCAGTTGGAGGCTGCGCAGTAACGCTCAGCCCTCACCGAAAAAGTGCTTCTAATATCATTCACTGGTCTCCGTCCAGAGCAACGGGATCTGTTGGTCCATTTATTGTCTACTGTCTATGATATTGTTATTGCTAACATTGTGCTTATAGTGGTGCACATCTGGGCCAATGTTTTGCTCCTTGAGTGTAAGGATTTGCTAATTGTGTAATACTTTTGTTTTCAGTGTATAAGCAATCGGCAAAAACTGTAATATGTTGTGTCTGGTGTGTGTGTGTGTGTGTAGTGTGTGTGTGTGTGTGTCTGTGAGTGTGTGTGTTTATCAGAAGCCTTTTCTTTCAGTTAGAGTAGACTCATAACTCATTAAAACTAATGTTTCCTTCAATAATAAATGCCCAGTATATAGTATCTGTGCTGTGAATAGCATTGTGAATGAATTATTATTTTAGTAGTCATGTTGTAATTGTTCTTTAGGTGATACGACTTTATTCAGATTCTACTCTGTTGCCTACCCTCTCAGTAGACGTCACTGCGTAGGCTGATGTCTCCAGGAATGATGTGACCGTCAGATCGCCATGACAACCCTCATCAGCACCTTCTCTTTTTCTATTTTTATCGAACATAACTTTTTATCTCATCATCATTGGAAACTTTGCAGCATCAGCTCTCTATCCATATAATCATTGGGCCTCATTCACCAACTGTTCTTACGAAGAATTGTGTTCTTAAACCCCTCTTACGCACTTATTACGAAGATTCTGACTTTCACTAATGTTTTCTTATCTTGGATTTGTTCTTAGCTAGGAACAAAATCTACGAACACTCAAGAGCACTCTTACGCACATCTGAGTGATGACAGTTTGCTCCAAATAATAGGTTACTGCATTTTATTCGTTTACAATGATAGTATTGTTTTGTAATGTATTTCTGATCATTTGTTGGGAAAAAAATCATAGTATGAAATAAAACACTAACACTGCAATTTACATCAGCAATTAAACTGATTAAATCCAGTGACATTTGGTGATTGATCGCGCTATTTATAGGGCCAAAATACAGTGGTGTAATAAATTCTTTGTTACTGTACTTAAGTGCATTTTTCACGTATTTGTACTTTACTTAAGTGAATCAATAGTGCATACTTTTGACTTTTACTTCGTTACATTTTGCAGCAATTATCTATACTTTCTTACTCCACTACATCTCTACAACGTTGCGTTACATTTTCTGATCAGTTAGCCCCCCTGCCAAAACGTCTTCCTGACCGTCCCACGTTTGTCTCACCAGTGAAGTTTGGTTGCCATAGATATATATGGGGCCGATCATTCCTTTCAAGCCGGCTCCAGTGCTCCAGGGAGTGCTGCTGAACCCCGTTGAGAAAGATACCAGGGTCTTCCTGTCCCGTATGGAATCAAAGGGGTTGACTTCCTCCAACCATCCAACTATGGCGTTAACAGCATCATTGTCGTTCTCTATCTGGGCTCTTGTGACGTCTGTGTGGATAGGTACCCCACGTTTGTTCATTACTCCTTCAAGCTCCTGGTGAATGAACGAGAAGTGGTTCAGTGTCTGACCACTCATGGTCTGAGAACCGGACTACATGGTTGCCATACACAGTGAACTTGGATAGAGTTTTCTGGAACATGGGATGGTCCTGTCGCTGCTGCATTAGTTGTACATAGAGCCTTGCTCCCTTTACATACTGATGGCGGCCTGCTGCTGCAAAGGTGTTCAGCATTCCAATTATGCAGCCGAGGTGACCTGTGTGGTCTGGGACACTCTCACTCCTGATAAATACCTTGATGAGGTCGATTCTGCCATAGTACCAGACCCAGAGTGCAGGTGTCCTTCCTCCCTTATAGCCAAAGTTTTCAACCTCTCCTCCATCCTTTCCTTGAACAGAGTGACTATCCTTGGTGTGTCCATGGAACCTCTTAGAGATAGACAGTTTGAATTGTATTACTATATGATAAGAGCAAAATGGCTGCCACAGAACCGGCACGACAGCTGCGGTGTCGGCCGTTTAAACAATTTGCGAGGTTCGATGCGTTGCCTGCTTCTGCTCGGTTGAACGGTGGATGGATGGTTGCTGCCATAATGATTACGTGTTTGATGGTTGTTCAAACGCAGCGTGCAATCATATTTTCCGGTGCTGATGAATGTTTGTTTGTCCCTACGGTGGGAGGCCAACACGTAATATACTCAAAGTGGTTGAGAAATGGCTGTGCCAGCGCCCCGTCATTATTGGACAAAGGCAGGAGACACTCAGCTAATAAGGGTCTCGCCCAAATGGCGGTTATGTTGCTTTTGGCTGGGGATATAGAGCTGAATCCGGGCCCACGTCCTCGGCTGTCCACTGGCATGGATCCTTTTGTTAGCTACGTAGCACAACATCTTCAGCTGGCTTCACCTGCCAGTGGGACTACCAGTGGACTGGCAAACTTAGCCTCCCAGCTGGTTGAGCCAAGGCGGAGTTGTGGGTTTGCGGCCTCATTGTTCGCGCTTCCTGGGGTCCTACGCTGTGACGGAGACGGTGCATCGGATGAGGGGTCATGCCGGAGACGCGGCGACATCCCTGCCGTCAGAGGGGTCATGATGACGGCTCCTGGCAGTCCAGTGGCTCGCGGTTCGGGGTCCCACAGCGCCACGGTTTTTCTGTCTCCTATCTCCGGTGCCCATCACCTCAATGAAAGTGGGAATATATGCCCTGGAATCTAGACGACCATGTCAATATGCACATGACAGCAGCCTTTAACAGCGAGACATCGGTTGGTCAGATGACGGAGGATAAGGCCATGGACTTTAAATCGGACTTTAAATCAACTTTTAGTAAGAAAGGTTTACATTTCCTACATCTTAATGTTAGAAGTCTGCCACCAAAAATTGAGGAAATTAGACAACTGGTGAAGAAATCAGAGGTCGGGGTTATCTGTTTAACGGAAAGTTGGTTAGATGAAACTATAAGTGATGAGGAAATTGCCATTAATAATTACTGTATAAGGACCGAAATAGAAAAGGGGGCGGGGTTTGTGTATATGTGCGCTCTGATGTGGCTTTTAATTGTAGAGATGACATTGCTAGTGATTTAGAGATTGTTTGGTTGGACATATGTTTACCAAAAACAAATCCTATTTTATTGGTGGCTTGCTACAGACCGCCAGGCCATCCCACCTTCTATGATAAGTTAGAACAGGTTCTCTTGAACTTATCAAAATGCTGGAGGATATGTGTCACCTTTTAATAAAGGTCAGTGTAAAAAAGGCCTCTTAAAAGAACAGAATGAACAGGATTTCTGCGGAAACCTCACTGATGACATAAGCCATGGGTCAGCAGCTTTTTAAGGCCCTGTGGGTTACTTTCATTTCCCCATCCTGGACTAAAATCCAGTCATGGGCCTTTGTTTCTAATCCCGCTTGTCTTTTTCCTGTAATTACTTGCTGCTTCCACTGTTAAATTTGTATAATTAAAGATATTCTTTAAAAAATGTTAGTCCAGTGTTGTGAATAGAGAACTTTGCACAATCAGCAGACCTAATCGACATCTGCGGAATTTGTTTTTACAGTTTTCAGCGGTGATCCGATCCAGTTTAGCTGATTAGGGTGAAGATGTGTTAACAATCTGACATTTATTTTTAATTTGTTTAAAATCTGCGGTGAATTCTGCAAATTCTGAATCACAGACTTCTATAGCTGCTAATAATATAATCAGCTTTCAACCAAGAACTACTGTTAGGGAAAACGTTGCTCTCACAAGACTGTTCTATCCAGATCATGAGGTGTATTGTCATCCTATTTTATCTGATCATTCTATAATTTGTATTTAGGCCATATCTGAACTATCTATATGTAGCTAGGAGTGATGAACTTTACTCTACTTTTGGGGGATACTTCTATAGGAAAAGGGCCACAGGACACATCTGGCATGCATTATCAATGGGCCCTCAGGATGTTGAGATAGAGCCAGTTGGCATGAAGCCATTGGTCAGTTATCGAACCCACCCTAAGTTATGAAGAATAGATATACCATGTGTTAACAGCAGAACCTCAGAGTGACTTTTGAGAATCTGGGAAACTGGTCGCTCTCCGGGCTCTTCAGAGCTTGTAAATTGATGCTGAATTCCTTGTTGTAAATAAACCTTTATAATCAAGAAACAGTGTCGGCAGATTCCTCTCTACACAGCAACACATCATCGATACCATATAAACAACAATCATTTAAACATTACTCCCAGGAAACTTTTAAGATGCTGGTTGATGATGTGGATTGGTCCCCTGTGGTAAATTGTTCATGTGTTAACATAGCATGGTCACAGTTTAAAGATAAATAAGGTGACCCCTCTCAGACAGATTAGAGTTAAACAGCGTTCTAGTGCATGGTTTGACGAAGTTATACATGATGCTATTAAAACCAGGGAAAAAGCACTTAAAACTTTTCATAGAACAAAAATTCATGATGATTTTATTTTATATAAGCAAGAAATAATACTCAAGATCTTATTAGAGATGCAAAATCAACTCACTATAAGAATGATATATTAAATAATAAGGATAACCCAAAAAAGTTGTGGAAGACCTTAAAAGAATTGTGGGCCACTAAGACAAATGCCAAGAATCCAGGAAACACAGGACTAAAAATTAAGGGCTCCTTTAATTTTAATAAGAAAGAGGTTGCTAATCATTTTAATATGTATTTTACTGCTATAGCAGAAAAGCTGGTTTCAAATCTTCATCCTTCCCCTGGGTTATTTAACATAGATAGGGTGAAATCTTTCTATAATAAACTTGGAGCCCTGCCCAATTTATTTTCCTTACAGAAGGTTGAGGTTGGGGAGATGGAAAAAAAGCTCTTACAGCTAGACTGCTCTAAGGGCCCTGGGCTAGATGGAATATCCCCTCGGTTTTTACGTGATGCTGCTGCCCAAATAGCTCCTTGCATCGCCCATATTTTTAACCTGTCTGTTGAATTAGGTGTTTTTCCCAATGACCTCAAGAGGGCCAAGGTAGTTCCCCTTTTTAAAAAGGCAAACAGCCATGATCCTGGTAACTACAGACCAGTATCTATTTTGTGCACAGTCTCAAAAAATTTTGAAAAGTTGGTTAATGAGCAATTTAATGAATACATGAACAAAAACAACTTAATGTTTAAATTCCAATACGGATTTAGGAAGTCACATTCCACTGAATCATGCCTATTGTATTTAACTGACACCATATGCAGGGAAGTAGATAATGGAAATCTCTGCGGAATGGTGTTATTGGATCTTCAAAAAGCATTTGATACGGTCAATCATGACAGACTGATTGCCAAACTGGAGGCCTTGGGGGCAGACAGCTCCACCTGTAGGTGGTTTAGGTCTTACCTATCAGGGAGGGAACAATTGGTAGTTTTAGGGGGAGTACTGTCTGACCCTAGTGTAGTTGAATGTGGGGTTCCACAAGGAAGTATCCTCGGGCCATCCTTATTTTTAACATACATTAATGATATGGCAGACTCCTGTTCATGTGAACTATTTTTATACGCTGATGACTCGGCACTTTTAATGTCTCATAAACAACAATCCACAGTAGAGAGTACCCTGAGCTCAGAGCTATCTTCTGTAAACAACTGGCTGATTGACAATATGCTGTCATTACATTTTCGTAAGACAGAAGCCATCTTGTTCGGTTCAAAATACAGATTGAATAGATGCTCGGAATTTAGGGTCATTTTGAATAATGTTGTGGTCAGTGCAAAAACGTCAGTAAAATACCTGGGTTGCATCCTAGAAAATAATCCAAGAATCCAGAAATTCTAAATTTTTAGAACGGTCAACAATGATCATCTTAGCTAATGCCTTAATTTTAAATCACTTTGAATTTGCATGTAACTCCTGGTTTGAAGGCCTAACAAATAGACTCAAAGTGAGGCTGCAAACAGCACAGAATAAATTCATAAGAGTAATTCTGAATTTGGGCCATAGGTCTCACATAGGTAGGTCACAATTTGTTGAGCTCAACTGGCTCCCTGTGGAGTCTCGTGTTACTATATTAAGACTGACCATGACTCAGAAAATATTGTTTGGTAGTGTCCCAATTTTTTTGTCGTGTCTTATAACTAAGGTAAAGGACACACACTATATTAATACTCGTGGCAGCATATCCGACCTGTGTCCTTATAAATTTAAGACAGTGCTAGGGAAAGGAACATTTGCCTATATGGGGGCAGTTCAGTGGAACAAGTTAGATCGTCATATTAAAGTCATTTCCAGCCTGAACTCTTTTAAAAAGAGCATCAAGGTCTGGTTACTAGAGAGGGTTGCGGAATAGATTAAAGGGCAAGTTACTATTTTTATTTATTTAAGAAAAATGTTTTCATGTTATGTCAATTAAGTATCTTGTCTTGTCCTGATGTGTGTTGAGGACCACAATGGAAATAAGTCTTGGACTTTATTGTGTTTTTATCCTCGATTGTATTTGATGTCCTTTTATCATGTGTAAGGCACTCTCTTACAATTAAATAAATCAAATCAAATCAAAAAGATACAATATAATTCTGCATACTCTGAGATAGTTTGAGACTTACAAATCAGGGAAATGTCAAATTACCTCTTTTCATTTATTTTGCAGATCTGATGAAGTTCTCCATGTCATTATACTCCTGCTTGCTGAACACACCTTTCAGCACAAACTTGGTAATTGCCGCTGGGTAAACTAGCTGTATCAGCTCTCCTGAGTCTGCCGTAATAACCCCGATAGAGCCCAGGAAGCTTTTCAGGCGATGAAACCCTCCTAGTCTTGTGATGACGGGCAAGTCAGACTGGAGAACTATCGGAGTTGCTTTCAGCCATATTGGCACGTCAAACGTGATGACAGCAGGAGAGTGATCGCTGCGTATGCACTCCATTAGAGTAGCGTAGATAGTGCTGTACTCGTTTGGGTCACCCTCAATGATTGGAAGAAACTCAATGAGGGACTTATTCTTGCATTCAGTTTGGTGTATGGATTTCATCAAGCCATTCCAGTAGGGATGTTCAAATGTGGGGTTGTAATTCTTGATAGCCCATCCTGCCATCCAAGCAATGTCCCCTGACTTCAAGGCTGGAGGGTCTTGAAGGAGATCAGCTATGGGAACCAACCGGATGTCTGCCAATCCTGCTTTATTTTTTGGTACAAAGGACAGTATTTTCATCTCGCTTGCTTAGAGAGTTGCTACCTTTTCCTCAACCGTCATCTTTCTCCTTGGTATGGTTGTGTGAAGCTCATGTTGTCTCGTTGCTGGAGCAGGAGAAGTTACTCTGATCATGCCCATTGCATGGAATGCTGTTTCCTTGTAGTGACACAATGTTGAGATCCATATTATCGCCAACACATTGATGAATAGTGCTTTCTGCTGGAACAAAGAGGGCAGGGGGTTGCTGATTTTCTTCATGCATTCCAGCACCACTCTCCTCTTGTTCCTCTGGCTGTTCTGCAGATAGGACTGCATCAACCTCTGCTTCCTTAACCTCCACAGCTCCTCTACCATCCTTATTTGTGATTATGGTATCCTGGTCCATGCTACCACATCCGTTTTTTCACGTTCAAGTAACAATACTTGTAGTGATGGAGCTCAACATACGATTCAGAGTATCCTAAGTGATGAGTACGGTCAAACAACCATTTTGATCCAAACATGCTACTATGCATGTGCGACTCCCAACAAACATGATACAGAAGTGAGATGTCTCACTCTGTAGCTAAAACAGAGAACTCAACACACAGGATGAAAAGAGGAGCTGCAGCAATGTGCAGTACAACAAAAATATGGTGTTTTTTGAAAATTACACCATGTAAACCTATTCTGGTACAACCTCTAAATACAATTATGAACCTGAAAATTAGCATAATATGGGCACTTTAATGTTAGCTAATTTAAGTTGGATGCTAGCTATTAACATTCATTTTAGGCAGTAACTAAGAGATAAAAATGGTTTAGGGGCCTATACAAGCATTTACAGTCATCTAAACTTTAAACAGCAAAATGGATTTTGCCTACTTACCATGCCAGAAAGTAACGGTTATATTTTCTTGTAACACGCCTGCTCCATGCCCACATGCAGAAGTAATTATACTGAGCATGTGCATAGCAGGTGTCACTAATGTAGTGTCTTGTAAAAAAAAAGTTTTTTTTAGAGTGGGTTTATCTCGAATTGAATGTTGAGAATCCATTCTTCATCCAAAATCCATAGTTTAAATATGACAGATCTATAGATTTTGGGTGAATAATGGATTAAGGAG
Source organism: Perca fluviatilis (assembly GCF_010015445.1). Classification (NCBI taxonomy): domain Eukaryota; kingdom Metazoa; phylum Chordata; class Actinopteri; order Perciformes; family Percidae; genus Perca; species Perca fluviatilis. Next base: position 20,605,473 of record NC_053134.1, on the reverse strand, counting down.
TCATTTTTATTCAAACTAATGGCTGGGATAGATTCAGCACCCCTAAAAAAAAACCTAGTTAGACATCTCAAAAGCTAATATTGGTAAAAAAAAAATATATTTTCACTATTTTTACCCAGAGCCAACTTTGATTGGCTCTCCAGGCCTTTCCCCGAGGATTTGGCCGTGGATAAATTGGGAGGTGTCCCTCTCCAGATGTTGTCCATATCCCCTGGAATGTTCAGTGATTACTCTACGTTAGTTCCAAATGTAGTATTAAGTAATACAAACACACTTGCCTGCTGGTCATGTACATCCGTGTAGACCTTCTCCTGGTCATGATAAAAATATATTGTGACAAAATTTCATGTTTAAAAGGTGTCCGTTGTCAAACACGCTTTTGTGGTATGGTGCCATTAGCTGAAAAGCTTTACAGCTTCACAAGCGGAACCAGCTGGTGGGACCATTGAACAATGTGACCACACACAAGCAGAGTTGGATACACTCCACATGTTCTGGTATCAGTGTTTAATTGCCCTCACTTCCTCACACTGCATTCCATCTCTGGACTCTTTTCTCAAAGGCAGGAGTGAGAAAGAAGTCAAATGGTGCAGTGTATGTGCAGTTGAATTGGAGATGTTCGGCCCCATGCCCGCTACAACCAGGAACAGAGCCAGACGTTGTAATTGTAAAAATAATTTTTTTCTCTATTTACGGTAGCTATGCAATATTTTTTAAAGGTTGTAAAAATCATGATAGTTGCCAAGAAAAAAAAAAAATCATCCTTTGTTAATAGAACTTTGGCTCCATTGATTGCCGGTCCAGTCAGAGAGACTGAGGGAAAATGACACAAAGTTGAAGGCATTTGAAGAACCAACAAGATCCAGGGCTTTTGAGAATAACATCTTGAGCTGAAGCCCCAGAAGCCACCCCCTCACACACCTACCAGTGCTCAGCGTTTCTCTTACATAGCCTCTAGCCCTCCTCAGACATTTAGTCATCATAGACTTCTAAGTAGAGCTGCAACGATTAGCCGATGAATCGTTTTTAGTCCATGGACAGAAAATGTATCAGTGTGTGTTTGAAGCTGGTGGTCCAGGGGGAAATGTTCTTGCTTTTCCAATAGACAAACTCAGTGGTTTTTTTCTCTGCACTGTTAAGGCAGCAACAACAGCAATTTATTCATACGAACAAAAAAAGAAGTCCAAACAGTGAAGTGTACACAAATTCAGCTTCAGTTTAGTCCTTACTTCCTTGGTTTCTTTAACATGGCACAAACTGGACAGTGAATTTGGGATCCGGTTGTTAACAAGTTAACGCTTTCTAAAAGCACTTAGTCTGGGCTTTATAAAACCTCATGGTTAAGTGAGGTGCTCATTTATGTCCTTAATGAACATCTTTAAATGGGAAAAAAAACTTCCATTACGCTAAACTGCGGTTCCAGCAGCAGTGAGTGTTTTTTTTCCTACATGTTTCTCATACTGCCTGTTGCTGCAGCGCTTCTGTCTGAAAACGCTCCGAGTTCCTGGCTGATGTCAGTCGCCAAAAACAAGTTGTTTGAATGACACAATGAACAGGATTTCTGCTGAAACCTCACTGATGACATATGCCATGGGTCAGCAGCTTTTTAAGGCCCTGTGTGTTACTTTCATTTCCACATCCTGGGCTAAAATCTAGTCATGGGCCTTTGTTTCTAATCCCGCTTGTCTTTTTCCTGTAATTACTTGTTGCTTCCACTGTCCATTAAATTTGTATAATTAAAAATATTCTTAAAAAAAAACGTTAGTCCAGTGTTGCGAATAGAGGACTTTGTACAAAAAAAATGTCCCTCTCCAGATGTTGTCCATATCCCCTGGAATGTTCAGTGATTACTCTAGTTCCAAAAGTATTAAGTAACGCAAACACACTTGCCAGCTGGTCATGTACATCTGTGTAGACCATCTCCCAGTCATGATAAAAAAATACAATATTGTGACAGATTTTCATCAGAAGCCTCTTGAACATGATTTAGTACTCTATCATTCATTCTCATTTCTGTCTAATGTGATAAAAGGCTTTTGTGATATTGTGCCATTAGCTGAAAAGCTGTTTGACTGTTCCCACGGAGCCGAGGCTGATTGCTAGCAGCTGTTTGACAGGAACTTGGAACAGACTTCAGTAAATCCCAGTGCAGTCACTTGTTGATTGTCTGCCATTGCAATGGGAAGCATTGTTATCACTAAAACCACAACTGGTGTAATCTTGTACTGCCCTTCAATGAAAGGGTAGTACAAGATTACACCAGTTGTGGTTTATGTGTACTCATGTGATCGTGATGAAATGAAAAGGTTTTATTTTGTTTGCATTCATAATACACATCTTTTTAACCACAAACTGCCAAAAAGTCACACAAATGACTGATTTGTTTAAAGAAGAAAGATATTCACAAAAGTTTATTTTTAAGTAAAAGTTGACAAGACTGCCAGCAAATGTGTTTTTTTTTGTTTGTTTTTTATATACTCACACGTCACACAATCACATGGTGCTCTCCAGTTAACTCTCAGTCCTACTAGTGGCCACTGGGAGCTATAGGCTATAAAAAATAGCAACGTTGCAGACAATCACCTAACATTATTCGTGGTCGTTGACCCGAAAGTCCTTTTTCCAACTATGCACAAAAGCACACGGTTTTATCTGAAGTCCTTGAAGACGAGCAGGGTTAGAAAAGTGCCAGGAGCATCACGTGGTGGACCTGCTGGCCGAGTCTTCGCGGTATTTCAGCCATCGAGAGCACGTCGTCGGTCATGAGGAAGGCCATTGAGCCGATGCGCGTCCACACACACCGCTCGCACAACGGGCCGCCTGCAGACACACCATCAGACTGGACAGACAAAAAGAGGGAGCCTTAGTAAATTATAGCAAGCAACGTGTCTGAGGGCATTACAGCTATTTTTGTGCTTTTATAATTCGGACTGACAAAAACTTAACTGTAGTTTCATTTGTTTTAGAGTTTGGTTGCGTCCAAATATCGCATACTATGCACTACATACACAACATGAACAAACTATTGTTCAACAAACTTTTGTGTAAATAAACTCTGGTGTGCATCTTTTGGGACGCACTAAGCTGTGATTTTCAGCGTCACTTCCTGAGATCCTCCTTGACGGTTGGAGACGAAATTACAGAGGTAGGTAGGTAGAGAGAGAGATAGAGAGAGGGAGATAGAGATACATATACACACACACACACACAGATGTAAACATAAACATTCTTAATGGCCCCAAGTTGATTTCCTGTTGCAGTGTATGTGAATGACATCAACAAGGGACCAGGCTGTTGCCTAGCAATGGAATTCCATTGAAAAGGTCTTACGCTTTGGCTGCATTGAACGTGTAACGTATGCAGAGCGGATGGGCCAGGGAATGTATCTTTCAACTGGCTACACCTGCAGGGCACACACTGCCTAGGATTGTGGGAGTCACAGGCGAGACGGTGAGCTTTTGCTCTGGGATTGTTGTTCAGTTTTTTGGCGCCGACACAGCGCTGTGAAACGTCAATCTACTGTCAGGTGAGGGAAACAAAAAAATTGAATTAAAACGGAAACTCTCAAAACCAAACTGCCAACACGCTCACTGACAGTCATTCCATTGTTTCCTGTGCATTGGTTGTTTAATTTAAAAGAAATAAAGACACTTTATGGTCCATTTCTGTGTATATTTTTTTCACACCTCGGGTAAAAAAAAAACATAAAACAGAAGAATCTCCTGTTTTTTGACACTTGTAGAGCAGATCTCCTCGGTGCATATGCACCACTTATGCGCTGCTCTCATGCCCGGTGTAGCCAGTTTCATGGATTATAGTGAAAGCGTAGGGTTGGAAAATCCGCTCCGCATACGTCACGTGTGCAATGTAGCCGGCCCGTTAGAATATTACATTGGCCTGTTACGTGAGTGAGGAGTTGATATGTTCTTACACATTTCATCTGTTGTTTGCACATGATGAATGCTGAGCCGGGCGTGGTGCAGTTGGGACAGTCTGTGACACAGCATGGCAGAGGATCGCCCACTTTCATCAAGGTGCTGGGCATCTCCGACTTCAGGAAGTATTCCTGTAGTGACAGCAAGTTGTTGTTATTATTATTATTATAATATATGAGAGACACATTTTCTCACAACTGTTACAAAGTGTACTGTAAAAACATGACCGATCTCCGTTCAAACTCAAGCCTCATGGAGATTTTATTTTTTGTAACTCTTTGGGAAGAATTGGGAGGGACCACACAGCTTTTCTTCATGGCTTTACAGCTTCACAAGAGGCAGGGCTCCAGACTAACTTTTTGCCTTGGTCGCACTGGTGCGCCTAACTTTTTTTATTTAGGTGCACCAGCACAAAATTTAGGTGCACCCAAATTTTTCCTTGCGTCGCCATTAAGGCCACAATGTCAAGGTCATCTTTTTATCACACTCCATATACATTTATATATATATATATATTTTTTTTTTTTATTTATTTATTTATTTATTTATATATATATATATATATAAATTATATAATGTCAATTATTTTAAACAAGAATAAGGAGTTGGTAAAGTTTTTTATTTTTTTTATTTGAAGCACACTGTACTCAAAGTCTTATAGCGGGTCCCCCCTTGCTGTCAAATGCCCCTCAGATGGCCAACACCTGTAATTTGGCCTTCTTCCCCTTTGGCCTTGGCTAAACCAGCTTGCCACACTCCCTAGCATCAAATGTCTGCAAGCTGAGCCCCTCCACACTGATTCTTATCAGATCTTCCACTAGTCCAGGACTAAAAATCATATCTCCGTATTTTTCGGCTGAATGGCGATACACAATATATATCTCTCTATCTCTAATTTATATTTTTTACAAAGTAGGCCAAATGTTCAGTTTTAAGTCAAAGCCAGTCACAAGCTCTTTTATCAAAACTGAGGTGATTGAAATAAAAGGCAAAGACAGGGTTTCCTTCCCAATTTGAAAATATACAGCTGCAACACATGTACATTATCTGAAATAAATAGCCTGGGATATATATATATATATAAAAATATATATCACTGAGAAAGCTCCTTCACTTGTTTTCAATAACACCAGATAGCCCAGTAGCTCATATAGGGAGAGAGGGGGAGTACGATGGACTGAAGCTACTCACAGAGTGACGGCTGACTCATTATGAACGGGTCCAGCACGGGGCGAATGCGGGTCAGCGGCGTTACATACGTCTTGTGTAGGCTATGAAATGTCTGTATCGTCACTGCGCTGCATTTTTATGAACTATGATAATGTGGCCATGGGTCACATCTCTCGCCCAGGTCCAGCAGGCTCCGTCTAACAAACTATTATTCAACGAACTGAAGTTACCGTAGTTCCATTCAATAACTTCTTCTGTGTTTTTCGCCGTGGCGGCCGCAATAACAGAGTTAGGCTACCAACGGAAGCACTGGTACCAATACAGGTTTCCCTCTCATACTTAAACATATACAGCTGTGTTAATAACAATTAAAACTGTAGACAAATGTCAGCATGTGGACCGGCGGAGCCGTGTCTCTCCATGAGCCGCTTTCCGATGTTGCAGGTGAGCCGGCCCGTGTGCGAGTGAATGGGGGCGGGGCTGCGCGGAGGAGAGATCCAAACACAGGCACGGCTTTACAGAAGGAATGGGTCATGTACCGCAACATATAAACGTCATCGCTTCGTTCGCGGAGAGGCAGCGGATGCGAGGACGTTAGGTGCACTGGTGCGACCTAGGAAAAATCTTAGTCGCACCCTTACAAATTTTGGGCGCATTTGCGACCAAATTGGTCGCACTCTTGAGCCCTGAGAGGGATCAGCTGGTGGGACCGTTGAACAATGTGACCACACTAGCTGAGTTGGATACACTCCAGAGTATCAGCATCAGTGTTTAATTGCCCTCACTTCCTCACACTGCATTCCATCTCTGGACTCTTTTCTCAAAGGCAGGAGTGAGAAAGAAGTCAATTGGTGCAGTGCATGTGCAGTTGAAGAGGAGACGTTGGGCCTCATGCCCGCTACAACCAGGAACAGAGCCAGACGTAAGAATTGGGGCTCAGCCCAAAGCTAGGGGGGGCCCGGGAACATGCTGCCATTCTGCCCATTTACGGTAGCCATGCAATATTTTTCAATTTTGGAAAAAGTTAGATAGTTGCCAAGAAAAAATAAAATAAATCATCCTTTGTTAATAGAACTTTGGCTCCATTGATTGCCGGTCCAGTCAGAGAGACGGAGGGGAAATTACACAAAGTTGAAGGCATTTGAAGAACCAACAAGATCCAGGGCTTTTGAGAATAACATCTTGAGCTGAAGCCCCAGAAGCCACCCCCTCACACACCCACCAGCGCTCTGCTCCTGGCTACAACACAGTGTTTCCCTTACATAGCCTCTAACCCTCCTCAAACATTTAGCCATCATAGACTTCCAAGTAGAGCTTCAACGATTAGCCGATGAATCGTTTTTAGTCCATGGACAGAAAATGCATCAGTGTGTGTTTGAAGCTGGTGGTCCAGGGCTTTATAAAACCTATTGGTTAAGTGAAGTGCTCATTTATGTCCTTAATGGGGAAAAAAATCCTCAATCCCGCTATACTGCGGTTCCAAAGTGAGGTGCTCATATCCTTAACGTGCATCTTTAATGGGAAAAAACACTTCCATCACGCTAAAATGCGGTTCCAGCAGCAGTGTTTCCCCCCCCCCCCCTTCTCTGCATTGTTCAGGCGCCAACAACAGAAATGAATTCATATAGCTTGTTTGACAGCAAGGGAACATGAGAAGAGAAGTACAAACCGTGAAGTGTAAACAAATTCAGCTCCAGTTTATTCCTTATTTCCTATGTTTATTTTTGCGTGACATAATTCACCACATCTGCATCAAATGCAAGCAATAAGCAGTTTGGTTATATTCCTGCAGAAATAACCAACTAGAAAGATTTTATGACATTCCAGACTTAAACCAACCATTGAATCTCCATGAATCTCATTACAAATACTTAAAAACTGCACACCTACATTTCCTGTACATTTAGTGTAGCCTGTAGCCAGACCACACGTTTAATTGTATTGCAGGAAATGAAAATGATTAAACTGGCAGAAGTTGAGGAAGATGTTGGTCTCATCATGCTGGTATACGTGATATAAGGCTTGATATAAGGGTGTGAGATAAGGGACTTCCAGAACCACAGCCAGTCATTTCCGTGGGTTTTTAGTAGAAGAAGTATTAGTGGGGTCATTGCGCAATTGTTTGCATAAAGTGTAGTGGCTGTCGGTTATAGCGAGGGAGAGATCACTAAAAGCGAAACTTGAAATAGCAGTTTGTCACTAAAAGGAGAATAGCTGGTCCACCTTAAAGGTCAGCCCACCCCTAAGGTCAGCCCACCTTAAGTCGGTGAGTCTGAGCTGAAGAAGTTGCTAGCTCCGTGGCTAACCCCTTTCACTTTAATCAGCAGGTAGCAGTGTAGCAAGACACAGGACCTCGGCTTGGGTCTTGAGGAGTTGCGGCATTTATTCACCGACCGATAAACTGTGCACACACTGCGCTGCTATTTTTACAGCAATGGGCGTAGGAAGCATTGAACATGTGGGTGGGACATCTTGCTTCTCTTTAAAAACAACCCTAACTGTGAAGTCCGTTTTCCACACTAACATCCTGACACCTACACGAAAGGATGGCCAAAGAAAACAGAGTGACGGAGGTGGTGGTGACGGGTCACAAACACTTTTTGTTTTTCCACGACAGGAAGGACTGGGTGCTAAGACAAGAAGTGGAAAAAAGCTTCAGAAATAAGATGATGCAAATATTTTGTATGGGCTGTTAATGTGTGATGCTTGTGCATCATTGCATTCAAACAATATCCGATAGAACACTGGCTGCGATTTGAATGTGCAGTGGCCATGTGCAAACATACTGTAAATGAGCCTGCCGAAGCATTTTAGGACAAGTGTGTGATAATGTCTTACCCCAGCCACTGTGAGGATGCGACGGACAGTCTTAGTGACGATCAGAGACGTCTTGGCACGAGTCACCGCCACATACAGCAGGTTCCACTCATCGTCTGCAATATCAGCTGAGCAGGGAAGAGAAAATATTCAAAGGATTTAAATATTAACCACTTTTTAGACTGCCTTTAAATCTGCAGTAAGGCAATATTGGTCGATGTATTAGCCTGGCTGAATTATCAGTCTAGCTAAGCCCTCTAACAATAGAACTAACTAACAAACAGGAAAGCAACCCTAAAAATGCAAGAGGTAATGAGTTGTTGGAAACCGATACAGTTACTCCCGTATAAGATAGGGCAAGAGTGTCTACCAAAAACCTATAATGTAAAATACGTACATGTAAAAAAAGAAAAAAAAGGTTTGTCCAAAGAAACATACCGAACGAGAAGTTGGGATTGTGGTGCAGGTTGTGCTCTGAAGAGGGAACCTTGGCAAAGTCATCGGTGACCATCACAGTTTCGAACTCCAGACCTTTAGCCTTGTGGACTGTTCCGATTATGAAGTCTGAAACAAAAGAGCAAACATCGGTAACAACCAGTGCTGTAAAAGTATTACGCCCCGACAACGTTCTATGCCCTGTAACCCAAACACGTCAAAATAGTGTATTTATGTCTACCACTTGCACACATGAAACCGAAATTCTGGTCTCTCACTAGTTAATGTAATAGCTATGGAGTGTTTATTGCTGTGTATATGCCACTGTACTCGTGGACAATACCACATTTGGTCAGAGTGCTACAATGTGCCTTCACGTGTGCATTTTAGTCGCTCTGTTGTGCCAGCTCTTTATAAATGAGCGCAAGCTACAGCCCAGTTCAGGAATTATCAACAGGCCAGAGTCTTATGATGTAGCATTACTGACATAAGGGTTATTTAATAGTTGCTTATTGACAATATGCCAGTATTTAAGCGCCTTTAAAGTATAAACATTCAACAGTGACACTGCTGAAGGTTTCTACTTTTCAAAGAAAAGTTTTTGTCCCTGTTGTATCGAAAACATACTGAACCGTGACCCCAAAACCGATGCAGTACCGCCATTTCCCTCTGAAAAGATGCATCTGCAGGAGAACACAGACACTGTGTTTTATTGCTCTCACTTAAAGATGCAGTAGGTAAGTCTTATAAATAGGGCTGTGAATCGATTAAAAAATGTAATCGAATTAATTACATACTCTGTGATTAATTCATCGAAATTAATCGCATACATAATTAACGGTGCCTGAACCAATACTTTTTAAGAAAGTAAAAAAAGAAAAGAAAAAAGAAGGGTACTAAACACAGGGCTCTCAAGTGTCACGCATTGAGCGTGACAGTCACTCATTTCGGTCTTTTGTCACGCACTCCCGCCACACATTGTATTTCTCACGCGGAAAAACTATTTAAAATAAATTGAATATGCCGCAGCGCCCAAAATTTCTCTGGCCGCGCCGCTCTCACTATGGAACCGGCAGGAATCAAGCGCGTCTCCCCTGGAGTTCTTAGTCGAGCCTGCCACTTATCAGCCAATCAAAAGAAAAGGGGGCTACACAATAGCCAATCAGAAAATAGCACTATTGTATATGGGTAAGATTTAATGCAACAGCCAATGAAAAAAGCATAGAGCAGCGCAGACACTTCCTAAACATTTCGCTCATTCAGAGACCAGAGACCCAAACGGGGCTCTGTGTCTGTCAGACGGTCTGAGATCTACCGTCTCAGCAGAGTAACGCACGGCACAGCAGATTATTTTGAAATATATACTATTATAACTTTATTTTTTTCAAAATATCACGAATCCTCAAAACTCAGATAAAAACAGATATGTTTTGAATGTGCACAACGTTTTTTGAACATGAGCAGAAATCTTGCTGAAACAATTCTGTTTATCAATTCATTAAAATGAATTAATGTATCATTGACGTGAATAATTGTCATATGCACATTTAAGGAGGTTAAATCCTCAACAAAAGATGCAAAAGAAAAGGGAAGAGTAAATGATGCTAGGCTACATGTGTGCTGACTCAGATTTAATTAGGAAAGCTGATCTACAGGAGAATAAATAGATGAAAGCAATACAGAATGCCTGAGAGCCTAACTGCCATATATTCCATTATGTTTTTATATTTGGATAATAATCTATGTTTACCATTACATAAAGATTTCCAGCATGAATTGATTCAGAAAAAAGGTATAAATAGGTGCATAAAAATTCACCAGAATGCAGGAAATGAAGAGTTCAATGCTCAAAATTTTCTGGGGGAGGACCCCCATACCCCCCCCTTATCATAAGTCACCATGCCATGCGGAAATTGAATATTTACTTTTTATTTGGTTGAATTGTCAGTGCCATGTGTCAAATCTTTTCTTTTGTAAATCTGAGCAATTATTAATAATAACAAAAACACTAATAATAATATTAATGAAACACCCCTACTCCTGCGACTCGTCCAAACCGCCACCAATCGATGATCTTTTTTTTTGTGGGGGGGGTGTCACTCTTGCCTGTCTTCAAAACTTGAGAGCCCTGTAAACAACAGTTGGTGACATTAAAGAAGGGCTTGTTTATTGCTAAGGCCATATGGTCAAAATTAAATGATTTGATAATAATCTATAACAATAACTTATTTCACTAGTAAATTGCTGTTGAACGACAAAAACAACCACCAGATGGGAAAAGGACATTTACAATAACTTCAAATGCACCACGAGGCTGTAGTTTACCAGTTTCATTGAACGCACCGTCTGTGTTGTTTTTCCAACAGCAGCTGATCTGAAGAAGATCTGAAGAACGATGCAGATGTAGCCACATTTCCTCTCAACAGGTAACATAATTACCATGAATGATTTATCTTTCACTTGGTTATTAGTAGTCAAAAGTCCACAAAGCTACGTTGGTGAGGATGATAGTAACGTTAGCACAGTGGTCGGTCTGATATGATGCTGAAATGGCTAACGGTAGCCTGCTAGTTAGCATCGTTTTACTGTTAGTGAGTAAAGTTAACGTTGTGTTGGTGTTTAGTTATTGAACATGTCTGACATGCCGGCAGTTCTGTCAAACTCCGTTGTGTGGGAGGGGCTTAGGAGACGGTTTGGGCTGCAGCAGAAAGGGAGGAGGGACTGAGAAGTTGTCGATGTTCAAATTTGTTGGCAAAGTCCTGGCTCTTCACAATCTTACCTACTGCAGCTTTAATCACATTGCACTACATCTCTGGTCTCTTTTCACTGGCCATGTGCAGCGAAGTGGAGGCTCTGGGCCTCATACCCACTAGAACGCAGTGTTTACCTTACAGAGGCTCTAACACTCATACATTGAGCCATCACAGACTTCCAAGTAGAGCTGCAACGATTAGCCGATGAATCATTTTAGTCCATTGACAGAAAACGTACCAGTCTATGTTAAGAGCTTGTGGTTCAGAGGGAAATGTTTTTATTTTTTCTTTTCCAGTTGGCAAAGTGAGGTGCTCTTTAATGTCCCTAACGTGCATCTTTAATGGGCATATACTTCCATCCTGCTAAACTGCGGTTCCAGCAAGGAGCGGGGTTTTTGTCTTCCTCTGTGCTGTTCAGGCGCCAACCAGAGGAATTAAATCATATAACTTGTATGACAACAAAGCAAACAAGAAAAGAGAAGTACAAACAGTGACGTTTATACAAATTCAGCTGCAGTTTAGTCCTTACTTGTCTTGTTTATTCTTAGCGCGGCTTGATTCACCCCATCTGCTAGCTGGATGTCACTAACTGGACGGGGAACTTTAACCATTTGTAAGATTATACGATATTCCAGACTTAACCAACCATTGACTCTGCATGAATCCCACTATAAGCACGCAAACACCAGACCAAACGATTAAGCTGGCAGAAGTTGAGGAACAACTTGGTCTGAATCGTGCTGGCATTAAAAGTGTGAGATAAGGGACTTTCTTTAACACAATCATACTATTTTGCAAGCTTTCTTTCGTTGTGTCCTAATGTACCAAATACATACCGAAATGTGACCCAAACCCGAGGTACATATACCGAACTGTGAATTTTGTGTACCGTTACACGCCTATTAACAACCTATGACTGAGTTAAGTGCAATATACAGTGGAAAGAAAAATTACACGTCGAGATGAAATATACCATTATAAAAGTGTGTGTCAAGTGAAGCTACAAAAATACCAGAGGAAAATTGACATAATGTCTGTAGATTTCCAACAGTCCAAAAGTTCCGCACTGGGATGTCATACATGAATCTGAAAAAAATACTTTCCTGTATGACTAACTTCTACCAAGTTATTACTGTAACTACTGTTTAAGAGCAGAAACAGAAAAGACGCTATGAAAAATCCCCATGCAAAAGGAAGGAAGAAATGGGTGTTGGCACAGACAAGTCTATAAATACTTGTTGACCTCACCAGCCTGTTTGTTTTTTTTCCATGAGACTCTTTAACAATAACAAAATGTATAGAATAGGGTTGGGCGATGTCCCCTAAATTGGCAGTTGACGATGTTTACAGTAAAAGGTTTATTTTTTACATAAATATTTGTTTCTATTACTATGGGCTAACAATTAACATAGAAACAATCTGACATACTTTTAAATGCCCTCTGTAAATAGACAGTATTAAATGCTGCTGCTGGTAGGGACAGTAAATAACAACTTGACCTACTTTCATTTAACTACAGTGCCGTAAAGTCTAGACTCAATCAGATATCCGTGATCTGCTTAACGACAGGAAAGTGGAACGTTTGTCTTTAACAGAGCGACAGTAACAACCTAATATACCATTACTGAGTTTAAACTACATTCTCGGTTATATTAGCACTGAATAACGCATTCAATAAACAGAAACATAACTCTGCACATGAACAGATGCACAGTATTAGCTCACACATTAAATAGCACCCTCGTGAATTAGCCTACTATGGCTAACGTACATTCATAAATCCTACATAACATCGTCATCAAACTTACTTATTCATGCACGCACACAGTAGTATCCACAAAGTTAGTCCAATGAGGGGATAAAAGTGTGATAGCGTTCCACGTTAACGCTTTTTTCTCTCTCACTCGAGACAGCTGTGTCCAAGCTGAGGCGCAGAGCATGGTTACCGCATGCTGATACGTTACTAGTCCAGGTAGAGCGAGCTACTATACTGACATGGAGAGAGAGAGACTATCACTACAAATAAGTTGCACGTAGCTTGTTGCTAGTTTAAGACCGACGCAGTTGTCAATTTCCCGTTCACTAGGATTAGCATTTGTCTGACAGGGTGGGGGGCGATGCCGGTCAACCATCACGGTGGACAATGATATCGTCCATCGGCACAACCCTAATATAGAATATCACTAGCCTTATCCTTTAAAGATGCTGATACATGGTTGTGGATGTCAGATTTACTGATTTACTGCGCTAGAACCTGTGTGTTCATACATCATACAACTTCCTTTTTTCAATCTGTGTATACTTTAATTTAAGATTTTTTTCTTTGCATACCTGCTTCGTTGTAGTCATACTCAAAGCAACTTTCCAGGCGCCTGGCCAGCTCGGGGATGCGCTTTCCGTATTTTTCAACGATACTGACTTTGGCATCCAGCTCAAGGTCTTCGGTCTGCTCGACGTACATCTTCAGGGCCCAGAAGGGCCCTTCCGGGTTTCTCTTGGCGAAGGAGCGGATCAAAGGATCCCTGATGACTGAAGGAAGAGCAAATTCAACATTAATGTCACATTTTGGGAGCGAATTTCCAAAAAAGAAGGAAAATCACTCAGTGGGTAAATAAATAAATGTATGTGCATGAATCTCACATTTCCTCCCTTCCATCAGATGCCAGACGTCCATGATCCTATTCAGGCCGATACCTGCGACACCCTGAGGGAAAAGGTAGACCTGTAAGTGCCTGATCAATATGTTTAAAAAAAAAAAAATGCTACTTAGACAGATATCACATGTAACCTAAAGTGTCTTTATGATATAACATATGCTTGCTACTACTTCCTTGTGCTTGTCTGTTAGTATGTATAAAGACACTCACTCCTATGAAGTGGATCCTGCAGTGTGGGTTGGAATCAGTCAGCCGGACGGCTTCACTGAACACACTGACATTACATCGGGACAAGATGGCCGTCTTCCCCCGGCAAAGACTGACGCCGGTCCTCATGGCTGCTGCGACCTTGTCTGCAGTCTCGTCACACACACCTCCTGTAGAATGGACATGCAGCGCACACACGTATGCTAACAAAACAGTGAAAACCTCAAATCTTCACATTACATCAACTTCCAGGGCAATAAAAGCATCTGTGTTGAAGAATCTCGTACGTGTTTCTAAGTAGACCTTTTTTTTTTTTTTTTTTATAAAAAGGAAACAATTTGCAGTGTTTACCTTTTTGCTTTCCTCCCACTAGAATCTTCTCCACTCCCTTGCACACTTCGAGGATGGTGGCGCCCACGTAGGCGATCTCAGCACCGAACCGAAAGCTCTGAACAAAGACATCAGTAGCACGGGAGTTCATCTGTTTCTGATTAACACTAAAATGCTCAGAGGAAAACACAAGACTCCCTTTATAACTGCCAGTGTATGATTAGTATTCAGCTATGAATAGAGCCAGAGGCAATGGTGGAATTCTACTTCTACTCTGCTACATTTCAGAGAGATATTGTAATTTTTACTCCACTACATTCATCTGACATCTTAAGTTACTAGTTACTTTACAAATTAAGACTTTTGCACACAAAACACATGTAGTTTATAAAATACGTAATACGTAAATTAAACTACCCAACAATATACAGGCCTACAAGTCAAGCTGAAATGATTACACACTGAACTGTTTGGATCGTTACCAGTTTCTAAAATGTGAGGATTTTTCTACATTGAGTACTTTTACTTTTAATACTTTAAGTACATTTTCCATATGATACTTACATGCTTTTACTTAAGTAACCTTTTCAATGCAGGACTTTTACTTGTAACTGAGTATTTTTTTACAGTGTGCTATTAGTACTTTTACTTAAATAAAGGATCTGAATACGTCTTCCACCACTGGCCAGAGGTACAGTATATATTTATACCTACAGATTTCCACACACACACACACACACACACACACACACACACACACACACACACACACACACACACACACACACACACACACACACACACACACACACACACACACACACACACGATCATTAATCAATATGACAATGTATTTAATGGTGTGATGCGGTGACCCCGGTAGCCGCTATGTAACCGGTAAGTGCAAATGCTACGTCTCTTTGTGTGTGCGATTGTGTATACCTGCGTCAGGTAGAAGATGTGAGTGTGGTCAACAATGTTCAGGGCATTGACAGCTCCTTTGAAGGTGTAGATCTGCTGATGAGGATCTCCAACCAGGACTTTCCCACAGTGCTGAGACAGAAGTACATCCATGATGGCTGACATGTAGGGAGGGAGGGAGGGAGGGAAGGAAGAAGACCCCATCACAAAGTTAAAACAAAAATAATCATAGTGATGCTTTCCCACAATCCTACCAGTTTACCACATCCTTACCTGGAGTGCAGTCCTGGGCCTCGTCGATGAAAAGGACATCGTACTTGTCAGACAAGGAGGGCTTTGGGATTTGGAGCTGCCATAACTTAAGGTAACCTGGTAAATAAATAAAACATCTATTAAACACCTGTGCAGCATCCCCTCTATTAGAACAGAATTACTTTTATTTCATTTCACTCATTTGCAGTTGGCATACCATCGTGGGTCATGTAGTACGCGTCTTTTTTGGTCTCGTTGAGATCCTTCATTTTGTTCCAGATCATCGTCGCGTCTTCCACAAACAACTAGGATTGCACAATAAAAGACACACAGTTTAAATGGGACTGTGCAGTGCTCATGCTGTTTTTTGCGATTCATATTTCACTGGCGTTTTCACAAAAGACAATTCAACATGAACAAAAAAAAAGTGGCAATAATACCTACGTATAAATGTATAGCCATGGAATACACAGTAATTGGGGAAAAAAGTTGTGTAAAAAAAGGAAATGAAAGTATCGAAAAACTTTAACATACAATACATACAACATAAAAATTAAAAACAGACAATAGTAAATTAAATTAAATACAGAATAAAACATATTTAAATCTTTTTTTTTATTTTATTTAAATGGTGCACCAAGAATCGTGATCTATCTACAAGTACTGAGTTCCCCCAATAGCCACTCGCCTCCTTCGCATGCAGATGGGGGTTTCCAGGTGCTCATGCTCTTGCTTAATATTTATTCACAATAAGGGCACGTTCACACCTATGCGAATGCTGGCGACCATCGCCTTGTGAAGCGATATTTGTGCTAAATGTAATGCCAATCTGCTGTATTTATATAGAGCTTTATAAGTCTACTCAAAGTGCTTTTACATAGAACATGCACCATTCACACACACATTGATACAATGGGGGCCGAGGCTGCCATACAAGGTGCCATCTGAACATCAGATTAACATTCATACACATTCACACACCGATAGCACAGCCATGTCCGTGGACCACGGTCCACGGACATGGCTGTCTAGATTTCTGCATGGGAAAAAAATGATCGAACCACCAACCTTACTATTGGAAGACAACCTATAGCTCTAACCACCTGAGCCACAGCTACCCTGGGCAGCGCAGGATGTGACGCCAATGAGGCTAAACCCATAGACTGTATAGGGTCAACCAAACACTTGTTTTGCCATTGGTTGAGGCAGTGACTATGTCATTCAAGGTTCACCAAAGTTGAACTCCACGCAATGCAAATTCCTTCGCTACCGGAAGCGAAGGTTTTATTCGCCTCTTCGCTCGCATAGAATGGAAGTGATCGGGAGGCAAATATTCACCAGTGTTAATTGTACGCATGTGTGACTGTGCCCTCAAGTAGAGCTGGGCAATATATCTATATTATATCGATGTATGAGGCTAGATATCGTCTTCAATTTTGGATATTGTAATATGACACAAGTGTCGTCTTCTCCTGGTTTTAAAGGCTGCATTACAGTAAAGTGATGTACTTTTCTGAACTCACCAGACTGTTCTAGCTGTTCTATTATTTGTCTTTAACCACTGAGTCATTAGATCCACATTACTGATGATTATTTATCAAAAATCTCATTGTGTAAATATTTTGTTAAAGCACCAATAATCAACCCTGCAATATCGACATTGAGGTATTTGGTCAAAAGATATCGTGATACTCGATTTTCTCCATATCGCCCGGCTCTACCCTAAAGGGTATGCAGTGTCACTTGTATACATTAATGCGTTCGTACCTCTTTTTCCACCTCGCCTATATACTCTCGGAGTCCGTGCTTGCCCCTGCGGGAGCAGGGGACATGGCTGGTATTGATAGTCTCGTCTGTTGACGCCATGAAGGCGTCGAGAGTTGTGGTCACCACTTTGGCCTTGCTAAAGCCACCGCGGCCCTGAGGCAGAACAGAGCTGATGGCGAATGGCTTCAAGTTGAAGGTCAGGTTCTGACGAGAATGGTATCTGCACCAGGGAAGATCACAGAAGCACAACAAGTGATGTGGTTCTTTAATGGAAAACACCTCATATTCCTCAAGAAAAAAAAGAAGTTACTACAGAAAAAAAAAAAAAAAAAAAAGGCAAAACAAGCTTAAGTCTGTGAAGAGCAGTTTGTTCTATTGGTTGTCAAACAGACATCAACATGGAAAGTTTCGCAGGCAGTAATCAGTTAAGCCGACAGTGAGCAGAGCTCAAAATATGTTGACTTTTATTATGTTGCTCTACTTTCAACACTTAACACTGACTCACTGTATTTCAGACATCACAGTATTCTGGACACTTTACTTTTCCCACACATCCATGTCAAATGGATTGTTAACTTAATTAATCAAATTATGCTATTTAGAAACACTGTTAGTTTATTGGCATAAAAAAATTCAAAGACATTCAAAATTAAAATGATGCAAACCATGAGGGATCAAACTTGATATGATAGATGCTAAAATTAAAAAAAATGGATATACTGTATATAAAAATTGGAAACAAAGCTCATTAACCCTATTATCTTTGGGGTCAATTTGGCCCCATACAATGTTCAACATATCCAAATATAAGGGCTTGACATAATTTTTTGGGCTTTATATTTAACAATCTCCTAACTCATTGGCCATCGATCTGACAAAGATTTAGCCTCTGGGGGGTTGTAGCCAGCGGATATTTGGCTAACAGATACCCAGTCCAAGACTTTCTTTCTTGCGCGCCAGAACAACTTGCAACTTGAGACGTTAGTATGGAGTTGGAGTTGAGAGACGGCATCTATTGATAGATATCTATGCAGATGTCATCATAGGAATGATACAAATCCAATAAAAAGAGCTAAAGCGTCCTCAGATGATGGCTGATGGGTTTCCAAGATTGCATTTTGGCCAATGCCAAAACATAATACCCAAGCCAAGCCAAAAATCAGCATTTGAGCCCTTTATAAACACCATCCGACTCAAACGGCTTAAAAGACTTGGATATGACCCACTTGCAAGCCCACACTGGGTTTCTCATTTTGGCCAAAGTGTCTAAGTCAAAAGGGAGTGCAAAAGGTAGCCTTTGAAATGCTACTAGATGAAGGGAATATTTCCAGCCAACACATGATGTAGGAGTTTAGGTTACGCACTTTTGTTACACTTATACATTATTTATGCTTCTCCATAATGCTCACAAAGTTTCTTCACCTACCCATGTTTAGCTGACATGATTGCATAACTTGCAGTGCATTTTATTTATTCATATATAGGCAGAACTGTTATCTTGGTGCCATATGAAACCGAAATCGCGACACTCAGACCCACGAACCTGTATCGCAGAGTGAGAGGGCAGAATCGCGACACACCCCTTCCAGCTCCCAGAGTTATCCTTACTGTCTAGATCCAATGCTACCACATCTTTAAATTACTATTAGTATTAGTCGTTTTGGTGCCATATCCCCTTTTGTCGGGTAAATGTAGCTGTAGACGTAACTGTAAAAATGGCTAAAATTCGGCAGGGGAGGCGAACCAGTGTCGTGCCAAGGTACTTATCCCCGCCATCTAATCAACAGTGTTTTCCAAAGTTCCATACTGACATGCACCATGCTACATAGGCTGACTGATCTGACCCATCTATGTGAGTCATGCAGGTTTATGAACAATATTTTTTCCTCGTCTTTGCTAACCCGTCCCTCCCTTCCCTCTAACGTGATTTCTGTTTTAATTTAATTTAGTTTAATATGGCTTCTAAATTAACCGCTTTGTTCACCGGTCTACCATATAAGTTACAGAGGGGATACACAAAATATCAGGCTGTTTTTCATCTGATATTTAGTGTATCCCCTCCCCTACCATGCAAAGGGTCTGTCCTGTCATCATGTGTGTTATTTTCTGTCTTTACAAGGTCACAATAAACAACCTGAGATAATATGGAGAAGTCTGCTGTTTTCTAGCAAAAGTTACAGAGGGGATACACAAAAATATCAGGCCGTTTTTCACCAGATATAATGTGTATCCCCTCCCCTAACATGCAAAGGCTGTGTCCTGTCAACATGTGTGTTATTCTCTGAGATAATATGGAAAGGTCTGCTGTTTTCTAGCTAAATTTACATAGGGGATACACAAAATATCAGGCCGTTTTTCAACTCTTATAATGTGTATCCCCTAACATGCAAAGGGTCTGTCCTGTCCTCATGTGTGTTATTTTCAGTGTTTACCAGGTCACAGTGAACAACCTGAGATAACATGGAGATGTCTGCTCTTTTCTAGCAAAAGTTACAGAGGGGATACACATTATATTAGGCCGTTTTTTACCTGATATAATGTGTATCCCCTCTCCTAATATGCAAAGGGTCTGTCCTGTCATCATGGGTGTTATTTTTAGTGTTTAGGGACCGTTCGGTATTTATGGAATGGACCATCGGAGTAAAATAGGGGAGGGTCATGTCTTTTTATTCTTTGTTGATGGGAGGGTCATCCAATTTTTTTTAGTCTAAGGGGGAAGGTCACCCAACTTTTGTATTCATGAGAACAGCAAAATTTCAAAGTGGCTTGTTTGGTGCATATTTATCTATGTAGTTCCATGGAGTTCTCTCAGTCTAGGTCCCTATCGCTAGCAGATGGGTCCCTCCCTGTTTAGTCAGCCAGACAATTTGAGCTGTAGCTTTAGAGACCGTGGGATTTCCCAAACTGAATAAATCCCACTCGCACATATAAACACAAAACTGCTTTGCTAGCTCCATTGTGTTGTAACTATCTGCTGAAAAAATAATTTTATTCATTAAAAAGGTTGCCGTACGGGTTAGTTCAAAAACATCCAAAACACCGTAGGAAATGGTTTTATTTCATGTGAATAGTAAATTAATATTTGAAGCGCAAACCAGTGCAGAATGAATCAATAAATTGTTGGGAGGGTCATCCCTTTTTTCCATATCAATTTGGAGGGTCATCCAAAATGTATTGCTGGTTTTTTGACTAAAGATCCCAAAACTCCTCTGGTGGCCCCTGAAATAAATAATGAACAGTCCCTTACCAGGTCACAATAAACAACATGAGATAATATGGAGATGTCTGCTGTTTTCTAGCAAAAGTTACAGAGGGGATACACAAAATATCAGGCTGTTCTTCACCTGATATAATGTGTATCCCCTCCCCTAACATGCAAAGGGTCTGTCCTGTCATCATGTGTGTCATTTTCTGTCTTTACCAGGTCACAATAAACAACCTGAGATAATATGGAGATGTCTGCTGTTTTCTAGCAATAGTAACAGAGGGCATACACATTATATCAGGCTGTTTTTCACCTGATATAATAGCAGCACTATGTAACTTTTAGCTGCAGCTGTAGTTCCAATGAGACAACCTGTAAGGCGACCGAAGCTCCGCTCTGAGTGCACGCGTGCTGCCGCGGCCAGGGGATACGAATCTTCCGGGGATAAGTACCTTGGCACGACACCGGCAACGCTAATGGAGGTGTAGCGTTACGAATGGCCGCTGTTCTGACTCTGGTGCGGGCCTGGGTCAGTTTCCAGACGGTTCAGTAAACTGCGGTTAGCGTCCTTAGCACCGGAGTTAAGTGCTGACCGGGTTTGGATTGCTGGCTGGCTGCTAGCTGGCTGGGAGCTGACTGTGGATGTGTCCCTGCGGCTGTTGTCAGCTTTCATCCCGACTGAAGCCTTGCAGTGCCGGGAGTGAGGCAGACAGACAGGGGAGGGGTGTGATACTGACATCTAGGCTTTGCTCAACCAGCACCTTTATAGTAGGCACCAAAGCACTTTTCCTCTTCGGTCCCCCTACAGGTTGGAAGCGGAATTGTCCATTACCAGTACCATTACCATTATACTTATGTCTCATTTTTGGAAACATTATTTTAAGGTACAAAAGAATCTTTGATGTTGGATCGATCAACATTGAATTCAATCAATATCAATAAATAAGGTCTCTGTTGTATTACTGTATTGCAAAGTGGCATGTCATCAATGACAATCTAGGTTTGCATCGAATCATGGGTCAAAAACCGTGAAAGGAATCGAAGGTTTGGTGTATCGTTACAGCCCTCGTCTGTATTTGTGAACACAAAAACTCAAAAGCTTTCGCTGCTACTTCTCACCTCCTCCCAACGTTGGCGAAGGCCAATGAGTGGACAGTCTTGCAGGCCACGTTGCTGGGGAAGCGGCGCTGCGCCTCATTGGCCACTGACTTGTTGAAGGCCACATACAGGAAGCGGAGGTGTGGCCTCTGCTCAGCGTACTTCACCAGCGTGGTCGTCTTGCCTGTACCTGTGACCGACAACACGGGCCGTTAAGCTACGACACTATGGCCTCCGATCACCCCTTACACAGCAACACTGATTAAACTGATTACTGATCTCCAACATCTAGAGGCTATGTGTACGGTCAAAATGCAACATTACCACTTTTCTTTTTAAATAGTAAAATGCAAAAGCTGTTAAGGACAGTTTAAATATTGTAACCACATTTCAGATATGAAGAAAAACAAAATGTGTTTCGCATTGTATTATCAAACATGCAGCTGTCCCTGTACCTGCAAAAGCCACGATCTTGACCACATGGTCTCCCTGGATGTCGTGGCTGAGGATCTGCTGCTGTTCACGTGTGAGCTGGATCTTTGGCCGCCTAGCAGAAACACACAAAATGCCGTCAGTTCAAAACTCCACAGATATGCATAACTTGCCGTTACTGCAGGCTTATACCAAAAAACACACCAAGCAGCAGCAGCAAAGTGTGGCCACGACAATTATAATTTTCTGCGGCCGGGAGGCGTGTTCATGTGTTAACTTGGGTCAAAATGTCACAGGACTCTGATTGTTACTGATTGGCTTGTGGGTATTATCTGGCTAGACTCCGCAGCTAAAAGTTAAAATATCCCCAACTTTCAGTTTGGCTGCATTTCGCCGCCACACTGCAGCTCGCTGAGCTCAGAGCGGCCGCCGCAACTTTCCATAGACATTGCATGGCAGCTCGCCACCGGCCACATTTCACCGCTGCATGGTGCGTTTTTCCGGCCATAGTGTCACATGGCTAGCATTAAGGGAAGGAGCGCTCTAAATACACTTGACATGCAAACAAAATGAGAAACTGTTGACAGAAAGATAGAAGTTGGAACAAACATTGTCTTCAGTCCTTTCACACTATATTCCATTCCCAATGTATGTTCCACATGTAGAACACTATTCATTAAATAAAAGTGGCTATTGTTAATTTTTTCATACAACTGAACTGTCAATATTAACGTTGGTTTGGTCAGCAATCGTACAGTGTATATCGACGACGTTCCACTTCCGGGATTGTTTAGGTGCTGCCGGAAATTCTGCCGGATGTCCCTAATTTTTGGCCGGATGTCCGGTACCTTTCGCTTTCATTCTGCATTTTCGAACATTACATTCTGTTTTATAATTTGCCATGGTATCCACATTATTGGTGATCATTTATCAAAACTCTCATTGTGTAAATATTTGTGAAAGCACCAATAGTGGACCCTTTAATATCGCCACAATATCAACATTGATGTATTTGGTAAAAAATATGGTGACATTTGATTTTCTCCATATCGCCCAGCTCTATGAGCTACTCTACAATCTGTCAATGTACCCCCTGGCAACTGCAGAAGTACCCCCTGCTTGGAAAATACTGCTATAGACCCAGAAGTGGGTCCGTCATAATGAAGAAATTAAGGGTGTTAAACTATTTGATATTTTGTGTGATTTATTTAAAGGATGTTTTGAATGTGGCAAAATACCATCTATGTGGCTTAAATCAATTATTAATCCGATACCTAAATCCCAAAATGAAAATCCAAGGGTGCCCTTAAATTATAGAGGGATTAGTCTAATGAGCACAGTTTATAAACTGTATTCTACAATACTTAATGAGAGGCTCATGTTTTATTTAGAGAAAGAAGAGCTTCTTGTGGAAGAACAAAAAGTATTCCGTAAATCAAGATCATGTTTAGATCACATTTTTGTATTGTTTACAATTATAACTAATAGAATAAGTGAAAATAAGCCAACATATTCGTGCTTTATCGATTTTCACAAAGCTTTTGATATGATCAATAGGGATCTGTTGGCATATAAGCTTATAGAGTATGGGGTAAATGGAAAATTTTATATGGCACTGAAGTCTGTTTATCACAAGCCCATAGCATGTGTAAGATTGAATGAACTCCATACCAACTGGTTTCCAACATCATCAGGGGTAAAACAGGGCGATGCTTTGTCCCTCACATTATTTGCAATTTATATAAAGGATTTGGCAAAGGAAATTAAAGCATTGAATTGTGGGATAAGATGTGGAAATGAAATGATAAGTATTCTTTTGTAAGCGGATGATATAGTACTACTGTCTCCATCTGAAGATAATCTGCAGCGCATGCTCTCCTATATTAATGATTGGTGTAATAAATGGAGATTGTTTATCAATAGAAAGAAAACGGAAATAATTCACTTTAGAAAACCTTTAACTACTCGCAGCACTTATGAGTTTAAAATTGTGTCACACAAGCTGAACTTTGTAGACTTATATAAATATCTAGGTTTTTATATTGATGAACATATGAACTTTAGAAATGGTGTTAAGGTTCTTGCTGATTCAGCACATAGAGCTGTGGGAGGAATTATTGGTAAAAGCAGGAATCTGAAAGACATAAGTTTTCAAACGTATTCTAAATTGTTTCAAACCTGTGTGTGCCCTATACTTGATTATATTGTGGGTGTTAGAGGACTTAGGAATATATCTTATTGTGAATTAGTGCAAAATAGTGCCATAAGATATTTTCTGGGTGTGCATAAATATACCCCTACATTGGCGATAGTGGGAGACATGGGATGGGAATCATGTGAGGCTCGCTGGAAGATATGTATGGCCCAGTTATGGAATCGTCTATTAGATATGGACGTAAATAGGTTGACAAGGAAAATATTTCTCTGGGATAAACACATTCTTGGTATTTGGTCTAACGACATATGCAAATTGTTTAGTAATTATGGTTTTGGGGATTTGTTTCTTAATAATGAAAAGCTGAATATCGGTTTGTTTAAAGAATCTATATTTGCTAAAGACAAAAAGCAGTGGGCTGACGATATATGGGCTAAGCCAAAACTGCGTATTTTTGTATTGATAAAACCAGAATATGGCACTGAGAATTATGTTGTATATAATTTGTCAAAAAGGCAAAGATCCTTATGTGCTCAAGTGAGATCTGGTGTTTTGCCATTGACTATTGAAACAGGACGATATGTTAATGTAGAAGAGGAAAAACGGATCTGTCCTATGTGTTGTTTGAATGATGTAGAAAATGAGTTCCATTTTGTTTTCTATTGTCCTTTTTATCGTGAGCAGCGTGATTTTTGTTTTGTAGGATAAAAGCAGAGATTGATTTGGTAAATATGGATGATGCTCAAAGATTGAGATGGCTGTTCACATGTGAAACATATAAATTGGCTAATTATTTAGATAAAGCCTGGGAGAAAAGGAAAAAAGCTCTTTATCGAGTGTAGATGAGAACTAGTTGTTTGTGTGTGGTATGTGTATACGTGTATATACATATGTGTATGTGTATATGTATGTATGTCTATATATTTGTATTCATCCGAAAGATTTGTATATGCAACAGGAAGATGTTTGTTAAATAAGTAAATTTGTGGTGTCTTGTAATCCCATGTGGGATGGGCCAAAATATTTGGCATGACACAAAAATAAAATATAACTAAGTAACTAACTAACTAACTGTTAAGGTCCCATGGCATGAAAATTTCACTTTATGGAGGTTTTTTCACATTAATATGCGTTCCCCCAGCCTGCCTATGGTCCCCCAGTGGCTAGAAAGACGATAAGTGTAAACCGAGCCCTGGGTATCCTGCTCTGCCTTTGAGAAAATGAAAGCTCAGATGGGCCGATCTGGAATCTTCCCTTTATGAGGTCATAAGGGGAAAGGTTACCTCCCCTTTCTCTACTTTGCCCGCCCAGAGAATTTGGCCCTCCCATGAGAGAGAGAGACAACATGGCTTGCAAACAAGCGAAGCATGGCAGTTGGTCAAGGCCACACCCCGACCCTCCACCTTGCCCCCCCTCTCTCGTCCTCAATTAGCCTGACAAGCCAGACCCACATCAAGATGTTGGGTCTGGGAACTCACCCTTGACAGGGCTCAATCCGAGGGGCGGGATAAACGGCTGTCTTTCAAATTCCCTCAGCATGCAATAGGATAGCATTACAACCAACCAGAGCAATGAAGAAGGTAGTGAAGCTAGTTCATAGATTAAACTTTTGCCATATCCGGTCGGCAAAACTCCGAACACATCTTCCTTTTTTTAAGAATGTTTTCAGTGCCGTTCTTTGTTCTTCCAGAAGACCGCTGTTCCCAGCAGCAGCAGCCATAAGCCCGCCCACCGACTCTATACACGATGTGATTGGCCTGACCAGAGTTTGGTTTTTCCAGCTCGCAAGCCAACGGAGAGTGCCTAGACCCCCCTGGCTGCAAATTAAATTTGCTGCTGCTAGGGTGCATCTAGATTTCTAGGCTAGTCCTCAATAGCATTTAAAGCTACAGACACAGAAATGGCACATACTAAATAGGCTCATGGTGGGACTGGCTCTAGTGGCTGTAATTCTGCACCATGGCTGAAGAGACTTCAGATACAGTATTAGGGGACCACTAAGGCCTATATAAAAGAGACTTCAGATACAGTATTAGGGGACCACTAAGGCCTATATAAAAGAGACTTCAGATACAGTATTAGGGGACCACTAAGGTCTATATAAAAGAGACTTCAGATACAGTATTAGGGGACCACTAAGGTCTATATAAAAGAGACTTCAGATACAGTATTAGGGGACAACTAAGGTCTATATAAAAGAGACTTCAGATACAGTATTAGTGGACCACTAAGGTCTATATAAAAGAGACTTCAGATACAGTATTAGGGGACCACTAAGGCCTATATAAAAGAGACTTCAGATACAGTATTAGGGGACCACTAAGGCCTATATAGAAGAGACTTCAGATACAGTATTAGGGGACCACTAAGGTCTATATAAAAGAGACTTCAGATACAGTATTAGGGGACCACTAAGGCCTATATAAAAGCATCCAAAAAGCAGCATGTCATAGGACCTTTATGGAAAGAAGGATGCACTCATTTCTCATGCACATCAGTCAAACTAATGCATTTTGTTCCTCACCCGCTCTGGCTAGAGCCAACAGAAAAGGGGCCGTTGTCCATCAGGTGAAGGACGTAGTAGATGTTGTAATGCAACCTGGAGAGACCGGACAGAAAAGAATTGTAGAGGCTGACAATAAAGACATGGTCAAATTTAAGGTGCTCCCACTTGCAGCTATTACCGGTTACTGATCTTGATGTTGCTCCTCTTCATGGCGAGCAGCATCATGGCCATGTGGCTGAGGTACTCTGTGATGGCGGTGTGCGACATGCAGCCGCTGAGCAGAGACACCAAGGCCTGCACGTCACCAACACTCTCACTGAGGATCAGTATGACAGCCATGGCCGCGTATGGGTTGGGACCCTGGAGATAAAAAACACGACGGATGAGAAGAACTTCCATGGCTCTCGTGCACACATTGTTAACTCAATTTTTTAGGATTTCAGATATATTCATACTGTTGCATCAGCAAGATATGGGGAGTACAAGACACTCTAAAGATAAACAAATTAAATTTAAGTTTAGAGAATAAATAGTCAAATGTATTCATTTTCTCAATATGACTACCAGAGGACCCGTGTGTGTGTGTGTGTGTGTGTGTGTGTGTGTGTGTGTGTGTGTGTGTGTGTGTGTGTCAGTCATACCTCAATGCCAAGGTTATAGGCCTTCTGAATATCAGGAATGCGTAATCTTATGGAGGCCTCAGCCTGAGGAAAAAGGCGATGTTTCTTAGCACACTCCAGAACGTCCTCCGGCCTCACCCGCTCCCTGACCTTATGCTGGGCCATTAAACTGACCAAAACACACGCAGACAAGATAATTATTAAAAACTATGCATGTCAGCGTTGCCATACTTTTGTAATGGGTCATTTTATATCATCCTTTTTAGTCATTTAAATTAATATCTGATCCACAGTGACACAATGATACCAAGATCAGAAAAAAGCTTCAAATTTCCAAAGGAAATAATGACTGGAGTTGTCAGGACTTGATCCAAATACTAAGCAGCTTTGTGTTGCTATAATCGGTTAGCTCAGTCTGAGCTTTTGCTTCAGAGGTTTTAATGTCTGCTTGGTATTTATATATGTTCCATATTTGTCCCTTCTGTGAACATCGTACCAATTTGTCTTCATTAAAATACAAACTAGGGATGTATGTGTTATCTCAGGTAGATACATTATTGGCCGATAAAAAAAAAGAAAAGAAAGAAAACTAAAGTACGGTTATTATTGACAATGGAATTTCAGACCATAATTATGACCGACAATGCAGAGCCTGCCGCTAATTAGAAACACATTTCTGAATGTATATTTTTGTCTCTGGCTTTCTCGCCTCTGCTTGCTGCCTGTGTGCACCGGGGCTGAGCCCCACACGCACACACACTACTCCTTACAGGTTTACCACAGCCGTCACGACATCACTGAAACTCTAAAACCTACTTTGCCTTCTAATTTTGCACTGACATCCCATTTCCTCTCCTTTCTCCTTCCAACACACACACAGGTCAGCTGAATGCGGTATTTCCACAAGTCTAAATCAGGGGTAGACTGAGTGTCTTGGCTCAGACTGGTCATCCTGTGGCCAGATTGGCTATGTGACTGCTGTCAGTTTTTTTTTTTTTTTCTTTTGTCTCAGTGCATGCATTGTCTTACCGGGGATTTCCACTGGATGCGTAACAGCTGCGGACCGGCTCCGCTGCGTGTCTGCTGCGTGCTCCGCCGTCCGTCAATACCCACCGGGTCCGGATTTGTTGCGGAACGGCTGCGGCCGTGACTGACAGCTGTAGTCACGAGGACCCACAAGTTCTCGCGAATTCACATTGAATATAACCACAAAACCAACAACAGTTTGTTTCCATCCAGAGGAGTAGAGGGGGAACAACTCTGTGCTGTGTTTTCAAGGTGTAGTGCAGGGAAATATGATCCGCCGTGAGCACGGTGTATTTTATTTTGAAAATTAACCGGATATTTATTTTGTTTCTGTGCTCGACTTCCTGTCCCGCGTTATCTTCTGCGGAGGGCTGCGGACTGACGGAACTGGGACGGAGTAGGGACGCAGACGTTCCGCAGTCAGTGGAAATACACACACTGACTTTAATGGAAACCTAATGACTCTGTCGACGTTCCGCAGACGTTCCGCATCCAGTGGAAATTGCCGGTTAGTCCGGCAGCCCCGCCGCTAGCTTAGCTTAGCGTAGTGAATGGAATCCTATGTTGCCGGTTAGCATGTAGTGATTAAAAGTGACCCAACAACAACAGAAACAAAACCTAATTACTTCTTGTGGCCTGTGTATTCACAACGAGTACAAATAGCAATGCAGATTAAGACTAGACAATTTCCTAGGCAGATACTGACTTGGGACTATATTGGGTGGAAGTAGGCTACAGCCGAAGCACTGCTCGGGCACAGAGATATCACGCAGCAACTCTGTGTGAGTACAGGTCTAATAAGGGTCGATCTATCCCATAAAATAACCATGTTTACAATACACACACCCAACACCACACACACACCACATCTACAAGTGCAACAAAATCCGCCAGGGGGAGACAGTATAAGCAATTTATAAAACAAGCAGAACATAAACATAAACTTGCAACTTTCATATGGGTATCAATGCCTCCGTAAAACAAAAAATGACAGCGACTCTTCTTCATGTTTGTGCTGTTACAGAAACGTCCCTTACTAAAAAGGAAATGCAGACTTACACAACAAGGTGCCGTATGCTGTGCTCTGATGATGATGGATCCGTTATGCTGCTGCTCTTCAGGATGAGGCCGATCTCCAGCACGGTTGTCTTCTCCCTCATCGTGTAGCGGTAGTACTGTTTCTTGAAGGGGACAAACTGCACAATGGAACACAAACACACGACATCCGAAACAACGATGTTAATTTGGTGAGCTTTAAATTTACCTCGAAGTTCAAGTAGGAATAGAACGACAATCTCCAACCACAAGAGACAAATGAAATACTCTCTTAGAGCTGGGCGATATGGAGAAAATCAAATATAACCATATTCTTCACCAAATCCCTCTATATTGATATTGCGGCAATATTGTAGGGTTGACAATTGGTGCTTTCACAAAATATTTACATTATGAAATGTCAGCACAGACCATCCCCTGAATCTAATCTTCACACTACTTCCATCCGGCCGCAGACACAGAGCACTGAACTGGACTAAAGCCTATTGCAAAAAAAGTTTTGTCTCCACCGCCATCACAATGCTGAACAAACTGTAATAATGCCGCCACCACCTCAGTTTTCACATTTGATATGTCTATGTGGGTGTCTTAATGTATGTATATGTGATACATGTTTTATGTGTTCTATATGTGATGTTGTGCTATGGAAAGAAGATGTGTGGAAATGATTATCCCTATGGGACAAGTCTCTCTCTCTCTCTCTCTCTCTCTCTCTCTCTCTCTCTCTCTCTCTCTCTCTCTCTCTCTCTCTCTCTCTCTCTCTCTCTCTCTCTCTCTCTCTCTCTCTCTCTCTCTCTCTCTCCACCATAAGTTATGTGGATATGAAGTGAAGTGGTTAAAGGCAAATAATAGAACAGCTAGAACAGTTTGGTAAGTTCAGAAAAGTACATCACTTTACTGTAATGCAGCCTTTAAAACCAGGAGAAGACAACACTTCTAAAATCTAAGACCATATCTTTCTAGCCTCAAATATCGATATATTGCCCAGCCCTATTAAAACTCATCAGTGTCAGAGCAGGGAGATGTGATATGGGATTCAAACACTGGATAGAAAAAGGACTAAGCACAATAAAGGACTTGTATAATGAAGGGACTCTAATGTCATTCCAACAATTAATGGATAAGCACAACCTTCCCAGGAAACATTTTTTTAAGTATTTGCAAATTCAAAGCTTTGTATATTCCCAAACTAAGACTACCTCAGAACCTACATTATCTACTCTCGAAAAATTCACGGTAAGCCATTTACATGCCAGAGGTCAGTTATCAAAGTTTTATGATCTACTATTAGCAGGCTCCAAGGAGAACTCCATATCGTATTTAGGAGCATGGAAGAATGATCTTCAGGTAAACATCTCTATAGAGGACTGGGAGAAGGCATGTCTTCACGCCCAAACCCAAACTATAAATACCAGATTTAAACTGTTGCAGTATAAGTGGTTGCTCAGGATCTATATTACTCCGGTTAAATTACATCATTTTAATCCTGAGATCCCTGATACATGTAGTAAGTGCACTGAAGAAATTGGCACTCTTTATTATTGTATGTGGGAATGCCGAAAACTCCAGGTATTCTGGAAAGAGGTTCTAGGGCTGACTTCTGAATTGAAAGATATGGTTTTTCCCATTGAAGCTAAAATGTGTTTACTACACATATTCCCTGGAGATTTCCCAGTAAACGCTAAGAAACGCAAACTAATCAATTTCTGTTTGTTGCAAGCCAAACGTGTAATTGCCTTAACCTGGAAGGATACTCAGAGACCGGATTCTAGACAGTGGGTTAAGGAGATGTCTTGCAGTCTGGCACTAGAAAAATTGACCTATATAGCAAGAGGGAAAGTTGAGGATTTTTATAAGATATGGATGCCTTTCTTAAATTTTATGAACAACATGAATATCCATATGCATGGAAACGGGTAAGCGCTGGCATTGTCAGCAATACCGCTGCAGAATGGCTCGAATCTTGCACCACAGCTAGAGTACCGTAGTTATGAATCGGGGGAAAGAATAGGATGGTGACCAAGCTTAATAACTCTGTTTTAAACCAACTTATTATTATTATTATCATTTATATTATCATCATCAGCAGCATTTTTATTGTTATGCCATTTTTTATTATTATTGTTATTATCCCTTTGTTGGTTTCCATTTAATGTACTTAATGACGTGCCTTTTAAATTTTATTGAATATATTATATATATATTTTTTAAATCTTATTTACTTACTTATTTATAGTCCTCCGAGACAATTGTTGGTTAAGGGAGGGAGGGAGGGTATTTTGTGACTGTTACGGTTTGTTTATTGTGCATTGTTTATTAATAACGACCGAAAACTCAATAAAGTTTTGAAAAAAAATAAAAAACTCATCTGTGTAAACATGAAGTTCATCTCTCAAACATTTACCATTTTCATATAAGAACCTGCTGAAACTCATTTCTGCAGCAAGTACACACTTGCCCTGCTTTTGTTTGTTTACATCACTTGTACTGAGATATTGTTAATCCCTCACCCTGCTACTAATATGTAATGATCGATGTAATTCTGTAGTTTGTTTAACCTTGGGGTCCTGGACGATGTTCCTCCAGTGATGGCAGACGAGGCTGACACTGCGGTAGAGGTCCTGGGCCGGGACCAGGCACAGAATCTGCCTCAGCACCTCCTCTGGAAGGTCGTCCATGCAGCCCTGAGGCTGCAGCAGAACTCTGCCGCTGCCCAGCAGCCCATAGTGGGCATCAGGGAGGGCCTCGACCTCCTCTTCCTCCACGGGAATGTCAGCGCCACATCGGTCAAATCCATCCTCATCCCCAAACATCTCTGCTGTCATTCCCTCCAGATAATCCACCACTTCCTCCTTCCTCCTCGTCTCAGGCTGTGGCAACATCTCGGCAGCCAACAGGCTTAAATCGTCAACCTCGTCTTCAGGTTCTGCGGCAAATGAGGCAGCTAACAGGCTGACATCGTCATCCTCGTCTTCCTCTTCTTCAGGAAAGAGCTCGCCATTGAGTCTGTCTGTGCCTGTGGACGAGCAGGGCTGGGGGGATTTGTGCGGACTAGAACTAAGGACCCCCGTCACAGGAAAAAAGTTGTTGATGCCCTTCGGTCGTCCAGCAGGACTTCCGGAGGCAGATGCTGATGGTATAAGAAGTGAGAGAGAAAGAACAAAGATGCAATGTCAGACATAGATTTTATGACTTCCTACATGAAATGGGTTAGTCAGGACTTTTACTGAACAACATAACCATACACTCTCATGTCACCCTGTCTGTTTTGAATGTTACTTTGAGTAGAGGCCTGTAACAATAATTACATGATTGTCTAATTGAATATTTTTATTACGTAATCACGGGTTTCTTTGTTTGATTAGCTAGGGTCCTAAGGGGTGTGATTGTTGATGGTAATTGTTGATTTTGTTTAGCTGTGGCAAATTGTAATTATATGAAAATGTACTGGTTGGACCGAGCTATGCTATGCTAGCGGCAGTTGTCACTTGTTGCCATAGAAACTCCAAGCATTCTTGGCTGTAGCTGACTCAAGCCAAAGAAATCGAACTTGCTTGTGTTTTCCGAAATCTGCCCACCAAACCCGCTGATTAAATAACCTTTTTTTTTGCCCACCATCACCACCCCCCACCTTTTTTTTCAGAGGACTATATATTACTGTACTATTGTCAATTTTATGCTCATTTACGCAAAAAATAGGATGTTTTAGGATAATAAAATGGTGTGGTTTACTTCATAGACTGTGGTGGTCACATTAACAGTGATGAAACCAAAAGACGCATCCTGGAATTCATTCAAAACTTGAATTTGTTTGAAAAAGTAAAAAAAAAATAATATATATTTTATAGTTTGACTGAAGTAGACAAATATATTGTTAATCGCAATAGCTTCTGAGACAATTCATTGCACAGCGAAATTTGGAATAGTTACAGCTCTACTCAGATTTGTCAAAAGGTTTGTAGCAGAAGGTTTGGAGCAGATTACCACACTTCCGTCGCTTGGTGGGTGTCCTGGGGTAAAGCCTCCGGGTGGGGTCATGGTTGCCGTGTCCCTGGTTGACAGTGTGGGGCTGGGTGAGGGCACCAGTGCCCTCTGCACTTTGTCCCAGTTCATCACACTCCTCTGCATTCAGGTGTCGCCTTTTGGCCTTTCCTAGAAAACCACACAACATTCAGTCATGTCAGCACAACACACAATCACTTTATTTGGACAGTATTCTCACCTGACAGCAGCCCTATCCTACATTGGTTATAAAAATTCTTAAGCAACCTTTTAAGAAGAAATCTCTGGTAGAGCGTGCGCCCCATGTACTGAAGCTCAGCACTTGCCTCAGCGGCACAGGGTTTGAATCCGACCGGTGGCCCCTTGCTGCATGTCTTCCCCCTCTCTCCCAACTTTCCTATCTACAACTGCCCTATCCATTAAAAGGCCTATTTTTAGTCCAAATGTGGTGCCAAATGCTTTTGCACCCTGAAAAGAACAGTTATGTAGGAAAACACCGAATTTATCCTTTTATTGCTATGAAAATTATAAAAATTAACATTGGGGAGTCCAAAGTTTAGAGTTAACGTCATGTCCGTTAACGTCACATGTAACGTTATTTAATTAAAATGCCAATGGTCTCGGGCTTCATTAAACACCAATTATATCACGTAACGTTAGAGTGAAAATGTAACGTTAGCCATTTTAACGGTGTTGACACACAGAGCAGCAGTTATGTTTAGCTAGCTAGCTAACTCACCTCAAGTTCTAACTTACCTTTAACAGCCATCTCCATCTTCGTGTCCAGCACATCCGTCTTTTAGTCACAAATCTACGTAATTTAGGATTCAGAATTTGGTATGCTTAGGCCAAATTCGTCGTATCTTGCACATTAATACAGAAGGGGTAACGCTAACGTTAACTACATCTTGGTAAATACCGAGTTTTGCTAGCTTATTTATACTTCTAACATTACTTATCACTTAAGTTTGTAACCACCAACCTGTTCAGACATTCAAATGACCCGCCCTGGCAACATTTATTATTTTATTATTGTATTTGTTTTAGTATTTGACGCTTAAGATAATGCTTCGAAGTTAGCTAGCAAAAATTTAAGCAGAGGTTTTCAACTGTTTATGTTGAAAGAAGCCACGTGATTGTCCAACTCTTTTTCTTCGTTTAAGTTATTGGTGGTTCTCAGAGCATCATAACAGTAGTAGGTCGCCACCTACTGGACTAAATGTGGGGCAGAAAACGATAGTAAGAAGTGCATTGAAAAATAACAACAAAATAGCTAATCAAGTATTACATGTTTAATATCTTAAAGGGTATACAATAAAAATGTGTATTTAAATGTGTTAATTATTTTAAAAACTTGTATTAAAGGGAAATGTACAGTAATCAAAACATACATACAGGGCTTTATTATTGTGGGTGAGTCCTCCATTTAAAAAAAAAATCACTAACAGAGCATTAGCTCATACACAGCTGTTTGAAGGACCTCATGTCATATGCATTAGACAACATAATGAACATAGCATGTGAACATTAGCCCAGGAATATACACGTAAAAAAAAAATACTTGACATGTAAGAACAAAAGTAGTATCACATTTATTCATTGGTCAGTAATTTGTAGTTGCTAGGGTAAGTACAGCATCGATGTCCAGCTAACTGTACCATAATGAGGTTGGAGGCACAGCATGGATGACTTCCTATGAATCAGTTACTGCCTCTATCATGACAGTATCTCTGTTGTACATTACAGGGGAGTAACACAGGGCAATCCCCCCCATCATATTGTTAACACTGTTGTTAATAGCCCAACCAAATACTATATGTATCTATTATCACAATGCATGGGTTATCTAAGTGAAAAAGTAGAACACAACAAACGAAATGAAAGAATTGCATCGTACTTCAGCAAGAGAAGCAACGGAGCAACAGGAAAAGTGTTTGGAGGTGGATTTTTTTCCGCCGTCAAGTCTGCAACAGTACTGTTAGGAATGTTTTACGATCACTAATAAAAATGACAACAAATTGCATCTCATTAAACTACATGTAATCTCATAAAAACCTGGAAAATACTATTTGTCAAGTAAGGCATTCTGAGACCTAAAGGCTGAAACTACTCTGCGTTAAGTGTGCAAACAATTAACAATTGGCCACCAGAGTGTGTTTCAGGCCTTCGTACTGAGAACAAAAAGTAGTCCAGTGCATGTAGTGCAAACAGGGCTCCTTCATAGGTTCACTTTCTAAAGCCAAAGTTTTTTTTTTTTTTTACAAGACTTTGATTTCATAATTTGATGTTTGTGTTCAGTATGATTAACACACAAAGTTGTACTGTGTCTTCTAACTTTCATATTACTCCATGTATGGCCATTATACTTTATAGAAACTAAAATTGAAATATGAGGTTACATGGTGGCTAAACCCCACAATGCAACAACACATTTTCATACAAATTCTTATTACAATTTGGAAGTCCTCCATGTCCTTTTTAATACAGATTTTCCAGTCCTGTGTAGGAGCCCTATGTAACATAAAAGACTATTTCTTCTTCTCTCGTTCTCATCCTGAACGTTTTCCTTCACTGCTTCAGAACGGGGAGCTCCCTCGGCTTAAAGAAGGCCTGGACCATCCCCATGGCAAAGATGTACACTTTAGCATCCACCACGATCTTTTCTTTCTTCATCAGATCTGCCGTAAAAAAACGAGAAAAGTATTAGTTAATGTGTTTGTTTGTGTTGGTCCGGACTCCGAATGCTCGTATCGCTCTCACGATAACAGCACTGTGGAAAAAGTTGAAGCCTCACCATCTATTTTCTTCTGGAATTCATCAAGTGGTAAAAGAATGACCTCAACAAATTCTGCAAAGAGAGGATAAAAGCTTTAGTGATGATTTGCTGTATGGGAGAAAAGGATTCTTTCTGATATAATAAAAAGGGAAATAACTCACCTCCATCACCTGTGGAAGAACAAAAGAGAACAAGATTATTCAACATGTTTTTTTTTTATGTTACAGACAAACTACCTGTTATCTGTAAAGTTTGGGTTTGTGCTCGAATATCCTTCGTACCCAAGGTAAAAATTCTAAGTACGAGACAGTTGATGATGGCGACATGTTCTCTTAAAATCACTCACACTTTTCTGCATGAGGCCAGATGAGTGAAAGTGATTGAAGGAATGGATTTGCCACAGAGTAATTGATTGAATGAGTGAGCAAAAATGGATTACTAAGTGTAGAAAAGAGGTAAGAGAACAAAAGAGTTAAGCATTTGATTAGATGGAGCGAGTAGGGGTAAATGAATAAAATCCTGTGTTCTCACCGAGCTCTTGTTTTGGGTTGATGTTCTCCCCTTCATCTCCGTTGATGTTGACCATGATGATCTGGGTGGTGCAGTTAGACAGACCGGGGTCCAGACAGGTCACTGCGAACAAAACGGTAACATTACTACTTGCATTGTATGTTCCTAAAATAAAAAAAAAAGGGAGTATGGAACTTCTTTTTAATTTGCTCCGCTGCGCTGAGCCCTGAACTTCTCCACCACATGCGCAGGAGATAAGATAAAGCCAAGAGAGGCAGCTTACGCAATCACGTGTACAGTCAGCAAGTCTTTGTTTGAAGATACCTGGAGTGACTCCAACTACCTCCCCTTTGTAGCCAGTTTCTTCTTTTAGCTCCCTCAGTGCAGCAGCCTCTGCAGTTTCCCCCTCGTCAATCAACCCTGAGCACAGCAGAGACAAACAATATTCTAAGTGTCAGAAAGCGTCAATAGTTACCAAAAGTTCCAACAGCCAAGAATGAACGACGTAAAAATGTTTTGGAGGCTAAGAAACAAAACTAACGTGACATTAAAAGTTGTGAATTTGCAGGACTTCTCAATCATTTTTTTTCAAGGTCTATTTTGTTGAAAAATTCAGGACCAAAATTGGTGAGTTGTGGGGTATGACAATATCTACAGAGAGTGTTTGAGGAATCCGTAGAGAACCGTCTGACTGACCTGCAGGAAACTCCAGAGTGTGGCATCCCAAAGGAGGACGAAACTGCTTCACCATCACTACGCAGTCTTTATGGAGGGTCCGCTTCAGCAGGGCGATAACACCGACGCCTGCAGGGAAAAGGGTGTTACAGCCTGCACAAATCCAATTTCCGGCCCATTCTGTCAACGCAAGCTCGACTGAGCAGCTAAAAGTGGGGAAACGGAGACGCTCACCGTCTGTTTCGGTGTTGGTTTGCCTCGTCGTCCTTTTCACGGTCTCCCAGGTTCTGGCGGATGAAAACAGGAGGTGAAACTAATAAGCAGGAAACGTGTAGGATTGTGAAGTTGTCAGTCAAAGACTAGGGCTGGGTATCGTTAAAAGTTTAAGATACCGGTACCCTTCCATACCGGTTCCTAAACGATCCTTTTTTGGGTACCAATTTTATGAAACAAAAAGAAATTACAACATTACGGCACACATCTTTTTATTTTATTTTTCAGCTCCTACAACGTGAGCCTACCTCTGTGTGTAAGTTTTTCCTACCTGCCTCTACAACGTGTAACGTTAGAAAGCCAATCACAAACATTATTAGATCTTGGTCAGCATGCTGCGTGCTGATGCTCACTGACGCTGATGAGATCATTGATTGAATAGGGTTGCATGATATTGACAAAATGTGATATTGCGATATTCATTATGAATCAATATTAAGTTTGATATTTCTTTATCGAAAAGTAAGTATTGCATACTTATACTTTCAATATAATATTGCGCAACGTGATATCGCGATAACGATATCCAGTCGATATATCATGCACCCCTAGTATTGAATGGCACAGCATTTTTCGATCCTCCATACTTTCAGTCGGTGCCTAAAAAGTATTAAATTCGGTACCCAGACCTATCAAAGACAGAACAGTACCTGGTTTTTCCAGCTCGGTCCACGTACGTAGTGTTCTCCAGCTTCAGCCACTTTCCTGCTGCCATGAGCTGCAACACGGAGAGTGAACACACCGAGATAAATTGAATAGCACCAAACGCCACACGCTGCTCAGTTATCACAATACTTAGAATACTGCTTCACAGCTCAGTAAAGACACAAACATTACAGAAACTATCTTAGAGAGAAGCATGAATGTGGTTACTAAAAGGGAATTTTCTGCAAAAAGGATAGCAAGAAGAAAAAAAAGAAAAAAATCAATCACAAACATTTATGTGATCATCTTAAATGATAAATATAAGGGCCATTTTGGTTTATTTGTGTAATTGTGAAATGTCTAACTTGAGTGCTTTTAAGCGGTCTGTGGTATGCACACACAGCGAGGTGCAGACCGGTTTGAGCTTCGATGCAAATCCATCAAACTTAATACACTCGTCAGAGTGGTGTACGTCGGATGTTTTGTTGAATTTTTAGGATACTCAAATCTCCATGAATAATACTATGTTTTGACAAATTAGGTCGAAAGAATACAGAATTTGCTACTCAGGGGTCTTCAAAGTTTTTTAGGCCAAGCACCCCTTAGCTAAAAGAGAGACTGAGCAGGGACCCCCTACTACATACATTGTATCAGAGCCGGCCCGAAGCATAAGCAAACTAAGCGGCTGCTTAGGGCCCCCAACAGCGCTTGAAATGTCTCACAATTGAGCTTATAACAGAGCCGGTCTATTTAAAGATCAAGTGTTGCTGCTAATTGGTAGCACATTAGTCTTTAAATGCTTATTTGCACATTATGAGTGCTTAAACTAATATTTACAATACACAAGTTGGTTTAGCGCCAAGTGCAGTGGCAAAACGTTACAATGTGGTGAGACCCCAAACCAAATCCTGCTTAGGGCCCCCAGAAGTCTAGGGCCGCCCCTGCATTGTATATAGCGTATTTAAACTGATATTCATATTATTTATACATCAAGTTTTAATGTCTTACATATAGTAAGGCTATCATCCTTCAATATTGTGTAAATTAAATGTTCTGCCATCGAGTTTTGTCGGAAAAATCCCTTTTAAACCCCTCAAAAACAGACGTAGTGTTACCTCTTCTTTCACTATGTGTGGAGCACAAGTCACTTTGGGTTCTTCGGAGTTGCTCATTTTCAATTTGTGGCCAACTGAAAATGGAGGTAAAGTCGAGTCAAAAGCTTTCATTCACAACTGTTTACGTTTCACTACGAGTATTTAACGTTAGCTGAAAAACAAACAGAGTTAGAACCACCATTTCAATGCTGACGAAACGTTTTGAGTTAACGTTACTCAATTAGCTGCTAAAGCCAGGCAACGCTAACCAAATTTAACTCCCCGTGTTCCTTTTCCACTTTTAGCTTTTTTTATTTATTCGTTACTTGTTTATTTAACACTAGATAGCTGCTTTACACTTAGCATTGCTGCCGGGGTTAGGAGCTCGTGCATTTTAAACTTTAAACAAGTATCTTCTACAATTAACTCACGTGAAAACCGAACTGCAGTAGTAGTAGTAGAGAATAGATGTGAAAAAAACAGTGAGGTGTCACTCTGTCGCCACTTCCTGGGATCGCAAACGTCACCGGAGTTTAGCCTTCAGTGGGGGTAGACTATTTACTTAACGTTAGCTAACAACTAACATTGACTTAACACAAAAAACATTGTGTAATTTCTACATGTCTAACGTAGAAATTCAATAAAATAAAAACACACGGGGATAATGCAAGATACCATACTCTTATAAATATGGTAAGTTGGCAGCAAAAAAAGTTGACCAATATAACGATACTGGCTCCTGTATTATTATCGTATGCTTATTTAATATGTTAGCTAGATTAAAGTTGTCACATTTGAAAATATTGTCACATGTCAAAATATATTGACGTTACGCCTGTAAATGTGTTAAGGTGTTGAGTAAGTTATCAATTCAATAAACGATCTATGTCGCAAGTCAGCGACGGTCAGCGGTTTTCGACCATGCCCACTTGTGCACCTCAAAAAGGCTTCCCCCTCTGTAAACACAAATGTATTACACAATTCTAGCAATAAAGCTTTGACTGTTTACCAATGGGATTTTAATAGATTCAAATGAATCCATAACAGTGCAAATAGAGAGCACCATTGCCTCGAAATTTCAAGGCGTCGAATGAAAATGCGGCCGCGACATTTTCACAAATATTTAGTGGGGGTCGGAAGATATCTACTGATGGACTCTTTTCCTTTACAGGATATTGCAGCATGAAGAAGGAGCAAGTTGTCAACTGTCAGTTTTCGGTTTGGTATCCGATATTCAAGAAACATTCGATTAAAAGGTAGACAGCTGATGAGTTGTGCAGAAATACCAAAGACATATTTTCAATGTTGTTGCTGTAAAACATAGCCAATTTAGCCAACAGCTAACGTTAGCTACCGGACAGAAGCAGATTACAGCTAGCTAGCTATCTTTAGGCTGTATTTATCGTGTGTAATACTGCATAATTGTGTTTAAATCCCTTTTTCAGAGCAGCTTCCCTAAACCTCCTTCTTCCACACCTCGTCTGTTTGTTGTCTATTACGTATTCTATGAATTACATACTTTTATATGTGGTGTTATTATTCTTTATTCCAGCCTGATTCTCCCACTGCCTCAGAATGTAATAGACTATTTACTGGATGATGGCACACTGGTAGTCTCTGGGAGGTATGAGACCACTGACACACACAAACACACAAATTCGATAAAAAGTTGTCTTTGTTTGAATAAATGTGAAAATATAATGCCAAAATTCGGCTCGATCTTAAGGTGCTATTCCTCCTTTGAATGGCACCTGCTGTGTTTGAGAAGTATCGATGTAAAGATGCTGTGGGGTTGTTTTTAGCAGACAAGTGATGTTACAGGTTGCCTCTGTTGTTATGGTCACGGCCGTTCCCTTCAAACCACACATTTTCTCCATCTAAAATACGTATTCAGATCCTTTACTTAAGTAAAAGTACTCATACCACACTGTGAAATTACTCTGCTACAAGTAAAGGTTCTGCATTGGAAATATTACTTAAGTAAAAGTCATCAGGAAAATGTACTTAAAGTATTAAAGGTAAAAGTACAAAATGTGGAATAATCCAAACATTTTCGAAACCGGAAACGATCAAAACAGTTCTGTCAATCAACTAAGTCTTTAATCGGCTAATCATTTCAGCTGGACTTCTAGGCCTGTATATTGTTGGGAAGTTTAATTTATAATAAAACTTTGAATTTTATAAACTGCATGTGTTTTGTGTGCAAACATCTTAATTTGTAAAGAAACTAGTAACTAAAGCTGTCAGATTAATGTAGATGAGTAAAAAGGTACAATATTTCCCTCTGAAATACAGTGGAGTAGAGGTGGAAGGTGGCTTGAAAAGAAAGGACTCAAGTAAAGTACCTTAAATTTGTACTTAAGTACAGTACTTGAGTAAATGTACTTAGCTACATTCCACCACTATGTGCATTATGATGCTCGGATTTGTTTTGTGCCCGGAGCACTCATCTGTTGTTTTTCTTCCCTTCAGTGACCATAACACACAGCAGACACACGCTAACAACAGTGACTCAGACGCAGAGGAAGACATTCAGGTACGGGAACAGAGACTAAGGTTCTTTTTTCCATGGGGTGTTTTCTGTCTTATTTTTGCCTCATTGCTTGGAAAGGAAATTAGTCCTTGTTTTCCTAATTCACAGTCTTAAAATAGTTCAAATTTTTGCAGAAAAGCATCAGACCTCTGGTATAATTTGTCACTTTATTTCTAACCTAATCTAGTTATTTGTGACTGATTGTTACATTTGTTGAAAGGCCAAAGTCTGGAACAACACTTAGACCATCACAGGGCACTGAAACTCCACTGAAACCAGACTCCTGAAATGTTTTTTTGCCTAAGCAGCTTTATGCTGACCTGCCACAGCTACTCAAAAGTATGGAAACTCTGAGATATAGTACACTTTTAAATTGGAGATTTAATTTATAATGAAACATTAGAGAATACATGCAAAATGTTTTGTAGTCTGTTTTCAGGGAACAATGTCTTCATGTCTTAATTCTCTGTCTTATAAGACAACAACTAGAACTGTGTTCAATCCAGTTTCTTGTTCTCTACTTACCTCTAGTGGTCAGATGATGAGACAACCACCACTGTTACTGTAAGTACATAGTGTATTATATTATTATGATACAAGTTTTTTTAATGTCTGAAACCTGCATTTACACAAGCTTAAAGTATAGGTAGGAACGCTCCATCTTGGTCTTGCCTTTGGGGACTTAATAATCCCCAAATTGGTCCAGTCGGAACACGAGAAAAAAAGAGTTCTAGGAACTGCAAAAATCCCTCCAGTCGATAAGCAGCTTATGTCAAACCAAACTTTAGGAATCTTTTTTTTTTTTTCTTCAAACATGTATTTATTGGGTTTTAGTTTTCTTTACAACAAAGACAAGTACAGCAACAACAAAAAAAGAAACACAAGCAGTTGTAAATAGCACATCCACCCCCCCACCCCCCTCCCCACATCAAAAGGAACGCAAAAGTTATGTTAAATTAATATAAAATCGGGATGAAAATAGTATAGAAGTATGTAAATGTATGACATTCTGCATCCATATACACATACACTAGAATACTAAAATTATATATATGCACATGAGCAAGGATTTACACAATAATGAATAAACCTAAAATATGAAATATGAACAGATCTATACAAAAATATATACAGTACAGGCCAAAAGTTTGGACACACCTTCTAAGTCAATGTGTTTCTTTATTTTCATGACTATTTACATTGTAGATTCTCACTGAAGGCATCAAAACTATGAATGGCTACTTTGAAGAATCTAAAAATATAAGACATGTTTTCAGTTATTTCACACTTTTTTGTTAAGTACGTAATTCCATATGTGTTCATTCATAGTTTTGATGCCTTCAGTGAGAATCTACAATGTAAATAGTCATGAAAATAAAAATGAAACGCATTGAATGAGAAGGTGTGTCCAAACTTTTGGCCTGTACTGTATATTATATAAAAAAACAGAAAAAAAGGGGGATACAGCCACAGTCAAAATCAAATCAGTTCATCACTCCCTCCATCACTTAGTATACTTTCATTTTCCAGGAAGTTATAAAAAACTCTCCAAATACTCCAAAACCTATCAATCTTGTTTTTTGTGAAATAACTTATCTTTTCCAGTGCCAGATAGGAAGTCACTCCGTTTAACCATTCAGAAACGCCACAGACAGTTGGTTTTTTCCATGACCTCGCAATGCACCTTTTAGCCTCCAAAAGGCACATACTAATTAAAGGTTTTTCATCATTAGTTATCACAAAATTGACAGGGTAAATATTTAGGATACATAACTTAGGATCAGTGGGAATCACCTTGCCAATAATACGACCAATAACGGTCAGTTACCTTTTTCCAGAAGCGTACAACCTGCGGACAGCTCCACGTACAATGAAACAGTGAGCCCCTCTGATGGCTACACTTAATGCACGTGTCGGGAATATTTGGGTTAAAGTGGTGCAGCTTTATAGGAGTAATGTACTGTCTACTCAACCATTTATATTGCAATAGTATAGAATATGTCTTGACTGACTGAGTTTTTACCAAAGAGCAGGCTTCTGACCATTCTTCCTCTGATACATTTTCATTTAAATCCATATTCCAGGCCCGTAATATATCATTTGAATACTCATTAGATCCACTAACAAACAACTTTAGGAATCTTGGCGTTACATTTGATCCTCAATTGAAATTCTGAACACCATGTCAATAAATTGACAAAAAAAACCTGTTTCTTCTTTCAACTGAGAAACCTAAAAAAAAAAAAAATCAGACCATTATTATCGACTTTTGATTTAGAACGTATCATTCAGGCCGTGATTTTTTTTCCCATCTCGACTTCAGCAATGCCCTTTTCACTTGCCTTAGTCAAACTGCCCTTAGTCTTTAGCTTGTACAAAATGCAGCAGCGATGCTTTTAACTGACTATTTTAGCATCGCTGCATTGACTGCCAGTAAAGTTCAGGATTTATTTTTAAGATTCTTTTAATCACTTATAAAGCAACTACATGGCATAGCTCCTGCCTTTATTTCAGAGCTACCTAACCTTTACACCTCTGAGCAGCCACTCACAGTAAGTCATCCAACCAAAACCTGTTGGCTATACCGCGTGCTAAACGTAAAACTAAAGTCGACTGCTCTTTTGCCGTCCTATCCCCGAGACTAGAATAATCTCCCCCCCCCTCCTCCCATTAGATCAGCTGAGTCGGTACACTGTTTAAAAAGCATCTAAAAACCCACTTCTTTAAGTGGGTGATTCTATTTTTTAAGGGTTGATCTGCACGGTGACTGGTTGCTGAATGCTTTCTGTTCCCAGTTGTCTGTTTGCATGTATTTTCTGAACATTTTTCTCCTGTATG
Organism: Perca fluviatilis; assembly: GCF_010015445.1. NCBI lineage: Eukaryota > Metazoa > Chordata > Actinopteri > Perciformes > Percidae > Perca > Perca fluviatilis. Next base: position 20,560,785 of record NC_053134.1, on the reverse strand, counting down.
CGCTTTTCGCTTAGTATTTGTTTTCTTTTTCTCTAGTGATGTTGATGTGACGCACTTTGTAACCTGTGTTTAAAGAGGTGCTATATCAATAATGTTGCTTTTGATAGAAATGTGTATCACCCCGTGCATATCATTTAATAATGCAGTAATTATGATAACCATATGATGTGACATGACTTTGTGTGTGCTAGGCTCCTGAGTTCCCAGAATTCACCTCTAAAGTGCAGGAGGCCATAAACGCCCTGGGTGGGCGCGTCTTTCCCAAATTGAACTGGAGCGCTCCACGGGTAAAATACAGCACTCGGCTGCTCTTAGTGAAATGAAAAACTGTGTGTGCCTGCTTCATTTTAAGTTAGCAGAGTGGTGAATTCATTAGAAAAAGTGTGCCAACATGACTTCTTTTTATTCAGCATAACCAAATTATTTTTTTGGCTAAAGGCCCTGTACATTTGAGGGTATTTAAGATAAGAATAGCTTCTTGCACCACTGCCAGCCTTAAGGATTGATGCATAACTTAAGTGTGTGTGTGTGTGTGTGTGTGTGTGTGTGTGTGTGTGTGTGTGTGTGTGTGTGTGTGTGTGTGTGTGTGTGTGTGTGTGTGTGTGTGTGTGTGTGTGTGTGTGTGTGTGTGTGTGTGTCCGTGTCCGTGTCCCTGTCCCTCCCAGGATGCTAACTGGATTGCACTGAACAGCTCCCTACAGTGTGACAGCCTTAGCGATATATTTCTGCTCTTCAAAAGTTCAGACTTCATCACCCACGACCTCGCGCAGCCGTAAGCCTCGCCATGCAACAACATCGACACATACACACACACATATTTTGCATTTAGATGACAACCAATATCAGAAAATAACCAGGTTTGGTGTGCACAGGCTGATTGCAGTGATTCTGCAGTAAAACACAAGTGGCAGCTGGAGAACTTGCTGTGATGTAGATGTTTACCTCTCGCTTCTCCGCTCTGCATGACAAGCAGTTAGTGCAGCGAGTTATTTACTGTGTGTGTGTGCGCGCGCGTGTGTGTGTGTGTGTGTGTGTGTGTGCGCGCACGCCGCAATGTAATATATGCTTGTTTTTTTTGGACTCTGTTAAAAACTCCAGCAGCCAAGCTGTTTGTAGTGTGACTGATCCAGTTATAGTAAAAACTAAAATAGAAATTCAAAACACCAAACACATGATGCATTGGTGTTCATATTTCTTTAACGGTTGTAACCTTCATTCATTTCTTGGCACAGATTCCTTGCATGTAGTGACCAGGACTCCCCAGATCCAGTCATAAACTATGAGGTATTTTTAAGCTTTTTTTGTCATTAGCTTGTTTTTAATACGAGTTTTAGTGTCTCATCATGCAGATGGAGAGTTCTATTTGCACTTAAGAAAATTATGTTTTATAATAGGGCCGCAACTAATGAGTATTATGTCGATTAATCTGTTGATTGTTTTCTCGATTAATCGATTAGTTGTTTTGTTTATAAAATGTCAGAAAATGGTGAAAAAATGTCCATCAGTGTTTTCTAAAGCCCAAGATGTCGTATCTCAAAGATATTCAGTTTACTGTCACAAAGGAGTGAATAAACCAGAACATATTCACATTTAAGAAGCTGGAATCACAGAATTTAGATGTTTTTTCCATTAAGAATAAAAATGACTCAAACTGATTTAAAGGAACACGCCCACTTATTGGGAATTTAGCTTATTCACCGTAACCGTAAAGTCGATACATACCCTTCTCATCTCAGTGCGTGCTGTAACGCTGTCTGACGGCTCCAGCATTAGCTTAGCCCAGCACAGATCCTGCAGGTAACTGGTTCCAACTAGCCTACTGCTCCGAATTGTGACAAAAGTGACAAAATAACGCCAACATGTTCCTATTTAAATGTTGTGATTTGTAGAGTCGACACGTGTACAAAAAAACGTAACATGAGACACAGCCATCTTCTATCCGTAAAACAAACCCGGGGACTATATTCTCAGACTATATTCTCCGCCCAAAGTACTATATTCTTCCGCCTGAGATATAATCGGTTGTTGTTTTACGGTTAGAAGCTCTTTAATATCATGTTAGAACTGTTTTGTACACGCTATACATATTCTAAATCATAACATGTAAATAGGAAAATGTTAGCGTGCCTATCACTAGTCGAGCAGTAGGATTACTGGAACCATTCACCTGCATGTTCTGTTATGGAATGATGCCGCTGGAGCCGTCAGACAGCTTTGCACGACGCATGGAGATGAGAAGGGTATGTATCGACTTGTCTAACTCTGGGGGTTACGGTGAATAAGCTAAATTCCCAATAAGTCGGCGTGTTCCTTTAAAGGTGCTGTAGATAGGATTGCAAAGATTCAGGACTTAGCCGAAACATTTGAACATTGACACATTCTCAGTCCCTCCCCCCCTTTCCGCTAAAGCTGAAAACGGTATCCTAAGCCCCTCCCCCCACAAGGGAGAATGAATGCTTGTGCATGAGCAGTGATTGACACGCAGTTAGACACAGCCCCCTCTGGCCCTGATTGGTGCATCTGAACAGGGAGCTGTGGATTTTTGCAAATCGCACTACAGGCGCCAGATTTTTTTTTAAATGACCTGCTTCATGTAGTTCTACTGGAACATAGGGTCAGTTTCAGCAAAGTTAGTTTTATAAGGCTTACCTACTGCACCTTTTTAATCGATTATCGAAATAGTTGGCGATTCATTTAATAGCTAACAAAACATTTTTTCCACTTTGCAGCTCTATTTTTTACTTCTTTTTTTTTGTCATTTAAAGTGTGTGTGTACACACTCTCACACCCCTATGTATTTTATCAGCGGTGTTGTCCTCTGTCCTCAGCTGGTCCTCAGAAAGTGGAGCGAGTTGATTCCCGGAGGAGAGTTTCGCTGCTTCGTCAAAGAAAACAAACTGATCGGTAAAAAACCCTCCACTCACCTTTCCCCCCAAACATTTTGGAAGAATACGTACATATACATATTACATTTAAAGATAGTAGTTGTTAATCAATGTTGGAATGGAACTAAGTACATTAACTCAAGTACTGTAACATTTTGAGGTACTCGTACTTTCCGTTTTATGCTACTCCGCTGCATGTCCGAAGGCAATATTTGACTTTTTACTCCACTACATTTATTTGATAAGATTTGTAGTTGCTTTGCTGATTCAGATTGTTAATAAAAAAAAATAAAACCAACTAATAAATTCTGATGCATTATTATAGATTACATTAAACTACCCAATAATCATTTGAAATCAGCACCACCTTTACTAGCTACAAGATTAAAGTGATGACACATGTATAATCCATTAATATAATATATATGATTCTGAAATGGGCCGTTCTGTATAATCGGTAGCTTTTTTTTGGTGGTACTTTTAAGTATATTTTGCTAATGCTAATACTCTTGCACTTAAAATACTACGTAAGTAAAGTGCTGTGCTTTTTACTTTTAACAGTATTTTTTTACATTGTAGTATTGCTACTTTTAAGTAAAATGTGACGAGTACTTCTTCTACCACTGTTGTTACTAAAGAGATCATCACATCCTGATTGCATTTTACATTGACTAGTATGTTTTTTGCCCTTTATACTGAAAAAGTAGTTTGACTAAGCTGTTTATGTACATGCAGCCATGCAAATTAGGATTTTTCTTCAAAGATTTCCACCGGTGGCGCACTACTTGGACCGCACGACCACAGCCTCTCTCTATCATTCCATTAACCCCCGTCTAGAAAAGGTCGACGTTGCGATGTTTGCGCGTATCCAAAAACCTGTTGATACCAAAGTCTTTCATAATGTTTAAAAGTAGGTGTGTTTCTCCTTCTTTTCTTCTGAGCATGCATCTCTACCCCGCAGCCTTGCAAACCGTTGGCTGGTTGGTTTGCCATACAACCATAGCAATGCACAAAGCTGACCGTAAAGGCTGATTCATGCTTCTGCGTTAAATTGGCACTGTGGGTACGTACGTGGAGATACCGACCCTACACCGTAGCCTGACGTGCGCCTCTCGAAAAATGTACCATATTTTCCGCACTATAAGGCGCACTTAAAAGCCTTTTAATTTTCTCAAAAAACGACAGTGCGCCATATAATCCGGAGCGCCTTATATATGGATCAACCTCTCGGATCACTGCCCCGTTGACGGGACACTGCGTCGCTGTAACCTCGATAAAACTTCCACTCATTCGCGTTTTTATAACTTTAAAGCATTAAATATTCAAAATATACAGCCATGCGACACACCAATTGAAAGCTTAGCCTCTAATGATTAATTTAAGCCCACATACAAAGGGGGTTAGCGGTTAAACTGAGCGGCGGATGTGCGGAATGTTTCGGGTGTGTCGAGCCTGGCTGGCCACTCAGCGCCTTCAGACAAAGCTCAAGGTAACAGGCTAACGGCTTATTAGCTAGCCAAACACCGAGCGGCTCCATTAATCTGCTAGAACAAACGGAGCGAGCAGCCGCCGCGCTCTAACATCTGTTGATCCGTGCAGGACTTCACGGTGAGCGGACTGTTTAGAGACCATGTGTTACTACAGGTAACGTTAAAGGTTCGCTGCTACTGTAGCGGAGCTGCAAGTAAACCAGGGCTCTCAAGTGTCACACATTGAGCGTGACAGTCACCCATTTCGGTCTTTTGTCACGCAGTCCCGCCACACATTGTATTTCTCACGCGGAAAAACTATTTAATTCAATTCATTAATAAATATATATTTAATATGCGCCGCCAATATTTTTTTCTGGCGCGCCGCTCTCACTATGAAACTGACAGGAATCCAGTGTGTGCTCCAGTGTGTGCTTGCCTGTCCTTAAAACTTAAGAGCCCTGAGTAAACGCTGAACTGAGCTGTGTGTTTTCAGTGTTAAACACAGCTGCAGGTATTCATGCACGACTGTTGTTGGTGATACAGAGGTGGAAGACTTCTCAGATCGTTTATTGAAAGTAGAAAAAACTGTGTTGTAGAGTTACAAATTACTTGTCAGTTACAAGTCCTGCATTCAACATAACAACAAGTAAAAGTGCTCTTATGCAGTGTAATTATCTTATTTTATTGGATTATATTATAACCCAATAAATTGTATTAAATGACTGATACTTTAAATACAATGTGTTATTTAATTCAAGTAGCCTACTTGTACATAATTATTTTCTAGGTTTTGAAATTTATATAGATTTGACATTTTCCCCTCATACTTCTGTCGGAATGGGTACGAAGTTGGCATTGAATTTCATTTGAAATGGTATTAAAAAGGTCTTAAAAAGCCTTGAATTTAAGTTGGAGGATCCTGGGGGTACCCTGAATTTACAATAAAACAATTCAGCCATAATCTGCGCAGGTGTCGAGAGTGCATCCATACCTGATTTCGTTGTCCTTTCAGCAACAAAGTGGTATTTTGGCCAAAACTTGATTTTCATAAATCCACAAGAGTCCAAGGAAATGTAATATCCAAGCTTTATATTCCAAAACGATCTGTTCGCCTCACAATGTTGAAGTTTCTGGCCGAATCGCAACGGAAAACACGTTTCCATTTCCACGTCACTTGTCACCGCTGCTAGCTTCTCTGCCCAGCTTGCTACATGATCGATGTGGGCGTCATCGTATTCCCTAGCTTCTAAGCTTTCGATTGGTAGCTCATATTAGCCAATCCGTTCAGGTTTGCCTCTGATATGGCCAATGGAAGCGGACAAGCCGATGACAACATGTCAGGGAACACGTTGAGACGATCGCCTTTTCCGGACCACTTAGATTTAAATGCTATAAGGAGGGTGAAACGGAGTTGTCAGAACGCTTCATAAAGTTTGACTTTATCTGACGGTTTTGTTGACATTCCCTTTAGCACAGCTCCATCTAGTGGTCGATGCGCGCAACCCCAGTCAAACGTTTGACTGCAGTATCTTCTATTCTATGCGCCTTATAATCCGGTGCGCCCTATATATGAAAAAAGTTCTAAAATAGGCCATTCATTGAAGGTGCGCCTTATAATCCGGTGCGCCTTTATAGTGCGGAAAATACGATAACTAGATGTTGCTGCGACACTCGGCCATGGCTTGGTAGTGTTGCATTTCCCCGACTCATTTCCTGGTTCTCCTTCTCCATAAACAACAGGAAATCAAGGAGAGGGTGAGCTTTTCCAGAAAGCACAGGGGAGACACTTTGTTTCTCCTATATATATATATATATATATATATATATATATATATATATATATATATATATATATATATATATATATATATGCCTCTAGAGTCGCTACTCGCTCCAAAGCTAATCACCGTCACTCTCTCACTAGCTCTACCACACACTCCACACACACATACACACACACACACACACACAAAGAGATCGATGCACACACCCGTGTACAAGTACCAACTTCAGGCTACTTACATGGTAGCTCTGCCTGGAGCCTCAGCAGAATCATAAATCACCCTTAAGCCATAAACAACCAGAAGGCCGTTAAGTAAACTGTTGCATACTTCGGTAAAACCCCCAGTTGAGACGCATATTCCCAATGCGCTGTATAAATGTCCAAAGAAGGCCTCTAAAACCTGAATAATACCAACATATCCCACGTCTTCTTTCGGAAAATGCTTTATTCAGAAACGGGCCTCATTCTGAATATCCAAACGGATATGCGGTTTACATGACCCGTATCAGATTCTGAATATTGTCATATTTGGAATATAATAATATATAATTGTGGTATATTAGTGTGCATGTAAACGTACCTATTGTGAGCCAGCAGGATTGGCAGGGAAACATGCTGGGTTGCTTTACAGCACAAGACAGAAAGAGGGCGCTGCTTTTACACGTACTGAGCCGAATGTGTCTGAAATGGGAATTAGTTAGAAAAGAAACCTCTATTAGAACTGTGATATAATGATGTTTGAGCTGTACTTTACCTCAGCAGGCTAATTTAGAAACAATTATAAAATTCAATTTGAGCTCCACTAATGATGTATCTGTCTTTTTTTTTTTCCCCAGCTATCTCCCAGAGAGACTACACTCAGTATTACCAGCACGTCTGGAAGCAGGAGGAGCAGATCTGTCACGCCATTCAGGCATTCTTCAGCCAGCACATCCAGTACAACTTCCTGGACGAAGACTGTGAGCATCGGCATCCTTGTTTATTTTATTTTTTTTGTTAGGCCTCCCTCACACTGGCTGCGTGGCGTGAGCGTGTCAGCTGTGTGGCGTGTCCGTTTTTAATTCGACTCCCACGTTAACAGGTTAGAGCTTGCACACTGCCTGCGTGACACGCACGTCTGAGCCGCGCCGAAAACGCGTGCATGCTAGAAGTAGAACCAACGCCTATTTTTCACGCTTCCAACACGCAAGAGTGTTGGAAGCGTTTCCAGGCAAAATAGAATAGGAAAAGATGTTTATATGTCATTTTGACCTGAATACATATTAATAAATGACATGTTGATGTTTGAAAGTCTTTTTTTTTTTTTTTTTTTTTACATAAATGCAGATATAAATGTAGTAAAAAAAAAAAAAAATTCTGTAGCCTATTTTGCCGTCAATACTGCCGACGTTGTCTTTGCTGTAATCAAATCAGTATATATTTATGTTTATTTCATTTTATCAATGGGAAACATACATGTGTCCAGACAAGGCTAGCAGCAGCAGCGCCGCGTCAGACACGTTTCTGGTGTGCAAAGACATAGAGAACGCCACGCAGCCGCCACACAACAGAAACGCCACGCTCACGCCACACAGACAGTATGCAGAAGGCCTTACTCTGTCTGTGGAAAGTTCTTCAGCTCCCCCCACTGATCAAATGTGTCTTTTTATTACTTGTGATTTTTAAAATGCATTTCAAGTTTCTTAAATGTTTAACTTTGTCCTTGTTAAACTAGGAGATATACATGTACATAATGTAAATGTTAAGTGACTGCATATGTAGTTGTTTAAACTGTTTTTGTTTTCTCTGTATGGCAGTTGTGTTTGATGTCTACAGAGATAGCCAGGTAAGCGCACTGATGCATTTTGATATTGTCCTTTTTTTGTTGTTGTGCAAAGTGAGTTAACACTTGTGTTGGTGTGTGTGTGTGTGTGTGTGTGTGTGTGTGTGTGTGTGTGTGTGTGTGTGTGTGTGTGTGTATGTGTGTTTGCAGGGGAGGGTGTGGCTGATAGACGTGAACCCGTTCGGAGAGGTGACAGACTCGCTGCTGTTCAGCTGGGGGAGGAACTGGCGGGTGGGGGGGAAATCACCCAGCAGCAGGTCAGTCATCGTGACGTTTTTATAAAAAAAAAAAAAAAGGTGCACTATGAGTTCCTGCGTGACGTCACTTCTGTTGACGTTCCAAGTAAATACCAAACAAAACAGAGCAAGCTCGCCCCTCCCCCCCATGTTTCCGTAACTGTCATGACTAACTGACTAACTGTCACTAACCCCCACCCCCTCCCCCAACCATCTTGTCGGTGATTGGCTGGAGTGGTTTGTTGTATTTTGGTGCACAGCCTGTGCCCCTAGTGTTTGTTTGACGTTTACGACCCCTGTGTTGTCTCCCGAAACCGGGCTTTTTCACAGTGTACTCAGGGGGGCGGGCAGCTAGCAGATCAAGGAGAGATGCCTATACGATTTGAGACAAAAATGAAATTGCGCTGAAACCATGCAGGAACTCATAGTGCACCTTTAATAGTTTGGAGGGTGGAAAAAGGCTTAGATGGAGACAAAGTCTTTTGTATTTGACCGATGTAGCAATGCTGAACTAGAGCCCCGCTTAAATCCGTCAAAACTGAAAACAGTTTACCTATGTGGTTTCCGGGGCAACCGCTAGCTCACCCAGTAGAGTGTGCGCCCCTTTTGCTGCACGTCGTCCCCCGTCTCTCTCTCTCTCTCTCTCTCTCTCTCTCTCTCTCTCTCTCTCTCTCTCTCTCTCTCTCTCTCTCTCCCCTTTCCTGTCTTCAAGCTGTCCTGTCAATAAAGGCCATAAAAGCCCCCCAACCAATAAAAAAACGTACAAACCAATCAATAAAAAACGACGTGGTTTTTACCCGTATGTGCAGGAAGGCCCGGCGTTTCGCTGCACCACCAGCGAGGTGACGGTGCAGCCCAGTCCCTGTCTGAGCTACAGAATCCCGCGGGACTTTGTCGACCTCTCCACCGGAGAAGACGCCTACAAACTCATCGACTTCCTCAAACTGGTAAGATTGTTATATGAGTATTTAGCTAGCAGATACTGGGTTGTTGCTTTACAAAACCACAGAGTGCTGGGGGGGGGGTTGTGAGGGTGATATCACTTATTTTGGCTAGCATCAGAATTTACTTTACAAAAAACGCAGGCACATGTAGAACAGAGAAACCCTTAGGGAAAAACTACAGTAGTCGGTATTAGCTCTCATCAGGCTGGGCTGTACCAAGACTTTCAGACAGGGGACTGGAGTTCACTTCAAATAACATACACCTCCTTTATTAACCATAACCACAATGTATTTTTTATTTTGATCATTTTTTTTTATGGCTGGTATTTATTTAGCCTCATTACCAGGGCCCACTCAGATTCTGCGGATGCTGAATTCTGCAGGATTTTCTGCAGATTTTAACTAAAAAAAGATTAAAACTCTAAATGTTAGCACATCTCCACCCTAAGCAGAAAAACAGTCCGCTAAATTCTGCAGATTTTCATTCTGGATTAGTCAAGTCAAGTCAAAGTTTATTTATACAGCACTATTTATACAGACAAGCTGACCAATGTGCTTTACAGAGCAATAGAATATCACATGACAGACAAAACAAGAAAAACATTACCACTGAAAGTGTAACCGGACAAGAAAATTGCTCGTCTGCCCCCCCCCCTGACGTATTTCTGACCGAGTAGCTACTGAAAGCACATTTCCTGCCCACCGTGATCGACAAATGTGTCATTTCAAAAGGAACGAGCCTGAAGACATTCCCTGTGTTACCGCCAGTAACTAACGGTGGGGTAAAAAAAAATTTTTCATGTTTATTTGAAATAGTGGACAGATGCTTGAGACATAGACATTTGTGCAAATAATCTCCAATGTACAGCATCACAGCATTTATAGCTACTGCTGGTTTCCAATGCCCATCCCTAGAAGGGCTTTTAAACAGTCATAGAAACAAGCATGACACATTGCCACATTAAAATACATAAAGCACATAAACATACAAGACACATCCATCTGTAACCCCTCAACCCGTCCCACCCCACCACACCCCATGCCAGCCCACCCCTATACATGACTACCGGTCTGATTATCAATTTAACACTTCTTCCGTTTTGATTTTAATATGCTTACTGTTGTGTGTTGCTTTTAGCTCAGTGGGCAGCTCATTCCATGCCTTAGCTCGCTTAATGTTGACATTCAACATAATCCGGAATTTTTCAGAATTTTCCAATAATTGACACCCTTGCAGAGAATGAATGAATTTACAAAATTGGGAACCAGGGTATAACTTGACGTTTTTGATCTCATCTCCATGTTCTTCTCCTCTCTACAGAAGAAAAGCCAACAGGAAGATTCTGAGGAGGAGGAGGAAGAGGAGGCGGCGAACGTTCCACAGTGACACAGCTTTATCTGGAAGCTGAAGAGTAGCTGCTAGTGTCACCAGGCCTCCATATCATGTTTTTCTGCACAAAGTGACTCTTTACCTCTCTGTCCTGTTTGAGCTTCTTTTTTCCCTTTTCTCTCACCCGATTGTAAACTGCACACAGTGTACGCGGAGTTTCCTAAATAGCTCTCTTGTGTTACGTCTTATTGAACATGTTGAATTAGCAGTATCACGTTAATGTCTCTCTGACGATTCATTTTCTGTCGAGTTGTTGTTTTTTTTGCCTCCGACACTGCAGGGCGCCGTCTTGCTGATAGGAATGGCTCGGTGAGACAGGAAAGGGAGGCCTCCGCAGTGTCAATTAGTCGTTTATGTCAGTTTGGGAGGGAAGGATTTGTTTTTGTTTAATGGGGGGGGCGTGGGGGAGAAAATTGTGTTACTGTAAGGGGATGTATTTACTAAAACTGTAAAGAATACCTGCTTTTATACTTAAAAATAGGTGAGTATAACAGTTTGTGTATCATTTTTTGCAGCCCAAAGAGAGAGGAGAGAGAGTGTGTGTGTGTGTGTGTGTGTGTGTGTGTGTGTGTGTGTGTGTGTGTGTGTGTGTGTGTGTGTGTGTGTGTGTGTGTGTGTGTGTGTGTGTCACACACTTCTTTATTTAACACCAAAGACCGTTCATCACTGAGTCACCTTTAATTGGTTTTCCCAGCAATCCCTGCTCCTCCATCTCTCCCTGCCAATTTCCCCTGAGCAGTTTTGACACACTCATTGTAGACTGTTACTCCCGATACAAAAAAAAAACAACAACAAAAAAGAAACCACCATTAGACTTGTTGTCATGTATTGGCTTGGCTGTCAGTCCCGTGGGTGCTGTAAACTAGCACATTAGAAATTGATTGTGCTTTTACGCAACAGCTCTCATTACGCCAGGAGCTAAATGAGCTGTGCACGCACAACGCAGGGCAGTTCATTTTGGGTTGTTTCCCCCCCCCCCAACACCCCTCCCCTCCCCTCCCCCCTGCTGGATTGATAGAGCAATTACAGGGAGATGGAAAGAGCTGGTATGATGAGAGTTAGAGCTCCCCGGGTGAAAGGCTGCGGACAGGAGGAAGCAGAGTACACATATTGTGGAGAACGTTGCACATTAATCATCATTTTGAAAATGAAATCTGGCTGTAAACGAAGCAGCCAGACCTGGAGGAGGTGTCCCCGTCTGACCTGCGTATATCTCAGTATACCTCGGTATCTGGACACAGGGTGAATACAAAGCTTAGCCCATGATGAAGTCCAGTCTGCAGTTAAAGCTGGGCGATATGAGAAAAAAATCAAAATCTCACCATATTTTTGACCAAATAAAATGGATGTCGATATTGCGACGATATTGTAGGGTTGACTAATGGCGCTTTCACAAAATATTAACGAGATTTTTGATAAATTATCACCAATAATGTGGATACAATGACTAAGTGGGTAACAGGAAATAATAGAACAGCTAGAACCGTGTGGAAAGTTCAGAAAATGACATCACTTTACTGTGAATCAGCCTTTTAAAAGCAAGAAAAGACAACGCTTATGCCACGATTTTACGATTTACATATATATGACTCATAGTATATCGATTTTGATATAATATCGATATTTTGCTCAGCCATATCTGCAATCACCAATAGGCAAATGTTAACAATATGACAATATTATGTATTTTGTTTTCCTGAAAACATGAACAAGCAGTTGCTAGTTTATAAGGTACAATAATACACAGCAATGCAGTAAATGTTCCTTCATGAAGGTAATAAGGTTCAGTTCTTGTTGAAACTGTTTTAGAGAGGCTGTCCTTTGTGTTGAGTATTGAGTTATACTGATAGATGTTTCTAATAAGTGCACAACATATTAGAAATCCCTTTAGTACAATGCAGTACTATTAATTTTTTGCAGAGCTGTTTTATTAGACTGCATTGGTTTTAGATAGGTGTTCTTAAAGGTCCAGTGTGTAACGTGTTTAGTTGTTCATTATCAAAATCTATGTTGCCTGTTCACAAACTTGTCCTTTTTCATGAATATTTACCCCCACCATCAATTCCAAGTATTCCTTTTGGCTTGAAATTTTACGTTTGCATGAACTGGGGTAGACGCTCCATATTCAGCCGGTAAGGGACCTACAGGACATACTGCTCCGCCTTTTGCGTTTTCGCTGTCACATGATAAACTCACAGGTGCTGCTAACGCTGCTAATGGATATCGTAGCTTCCCGGCCCCCAGCAAGTTTGAAGAAGGAAACATGGAGGACCACACGTATTCAAAATCCAAATTTCAGGAACAGGAGTCTTCTTCTTCGCCCAGAAAAAGAGAAAGGATATTGAAAAGATAAAGAGACCGGCTTTTTGAAGCGTGAAGGCTACCGTAGCTGTAATACGTACTTTGAACTGCGTGGTGCGAGAGAGCTGATTGCGATATTCGATCTCAACGCTAGATGGGAGAAATTCCTACACATTGGACCTTTTAATAAACTGGCAACTGAGTCTTTTCATGTAACTAGAATCCAAGAATAGTTAGCTTAAACTAGAAAATGAAACAAAATCAGATAAATCAGAATTCTTTCAAATAACAATGAACATGGGGGGTGGGGGGCAACAAAAAAAAACTGATGCTGCCAAAGAAGGTATTATGAACATTATTGTAATAAGTTAATATGACTAGGGCTGCCGGATTATGGGAACAAAATCATAATTACAATTATTTAGGTTATTATTAAATTATTATTTGGATTATTTAAAGGATAATTCCGGCGCAAAACGAACCTAGGGGTTATTAACAGATGTGTACCCACTCGATCGTTCTCTGGGACATGTTTTCATGCTAATCAAATGTGTTCGTAGCTTGAAAGACACTAGCGCGGACCGCTGATTAGCTTACAATGCTAGTATTCGGGGCACAGGGAAAGTAAAAACAAATCGCTATTTATACCACAAAAAAGCTTAAAAAGTCACCAAACTTCAACGGTTGCATAATGAGGATCCCTACATGTTAACCGAAGCATTGAGAACTTTGCAAAGGCTGACAAAGACAAACTTTTCAGGACTTTTAGTAGACCTCATACCATGCAAGTGTAGCAAATTGGGTGATTTTCATACTTTGCTGTCCCGAGTTAGGAGGAGGCAGTCACATTTCGGCAGGCTCCATGAACCCATGCCAAAAAGGACTGCACCCCCACCCCCCCTAACTCAGGAATGCAAAGACTGACAAAGACAAACTTTTCAGGACTTTTAGTAGACCTCATCCCATGCAAGTGTAGCAAATCGAGTTAGGGGGGGGGGGGCAGTAACATTTCGTCAGGCTCCATGAACCCATGCCAGAAAAGGACTGCGCCCCCCTAACTCAGGATTGCAAAGTTTGTATCATGTGGACGCGCTGACAGTGTTGTTGTCATTGGAGGCGGGGATGGATGTGGAGGCGGGGATGGATGTGGAGTCAGGTGGAAGCAGAGGTGGAGGCGGGGATGGATGTGGAGTCAGAGGCGGAGGTGGAGGCGGGGATGGATGTGGAGTCAGAGGCGGGATGGATGTGGAGTCAGGTGGAAGCAGAGGTGGAGGCGGGGATGGATGTGGAGTCAGAGGTGGAGGCAGGGGTGGAGGCAGGGATGGATGTGGAGTCAGAGGCAGAGGTGGAGGCGGGGATGGATGTGGAGTCAGAGGCGGAGGTGGAGGCGGGGATGGATGTGGAGTCAGAGGCGGAGGGGATGATGTGTGGAAGAAGCAGGGGGAGGAGAGAGGGGGGGGGGAGAAGTCCGTCAAAGATGATCAAAAAATAAGAGAATGAATCGTAAGAGAGGGGATGGAGTGGAGTCAGGTGGAAGCAGGGGTGGAGGCGGGGATGGATGTGGAGTCAGAGGTGGAGGCAGGGGTGTAGGCGGGATGGATGTGGAGTCAGGAGGCGGAGGCGGGGATGGATGTGGAGTCAGAGGCGGAGGCGGGGGTGGATGTGGAGTCAGAGGTGGAGGCGGGGATGGATGTGGAGTCAGAGGTGGAGGCGGGGATGGATGTGGAGTCAGAGGTGGAGGCGGGGATGGATGTGGGAGGGGGTGATGGATGTGGAGTCAGAGGTGGAGGTGGAGGCGGGGATGGATGTGGAGTCAGAGGTGGAGGCGGGGATGGATGTGGAGTCAGAGGTGGAGGCAGGGGTGGAGGCAGGGATGGATGTGGAGTCAGAGGCAGAGGTGGAGGGGGGGATGGATGTGGAGTCAGGTGGAAGCAGAGGTGGAGGCGGGGATGGATGTGTGGAGTGAGAGAGGTGGGGTGGAGGGATGGATGTGTGGAGTGGAGGTGGAGGAGGGGGAGGGGATGGATGTGGAGTGGAGGAGGAGGGAGGCGGGGATGGATGTGGAGTCAGAGGTGGAGGGGGATGGATGTGGAGTGAGAGGTGGAGGGGGATGGATGTGGAAGAGGGAGGGGGAGGGTGGGAGGCGGGGATGGATGTGGATCAGAGGTGGAGGGGGGTGGATGTGGAGGAGGTGGGAGGGGGGATGGATGGGAGGAGGCGAGGTGGAGGGGGGATGGATGGGGTGAGGTGAGGGAGGTATGGAGTAGAGGGGAGGTGGAGGGGGGATGGAGAGGGAGAGAGGAGGAGTGGAGGATGTGGAGGGGATGGATGAAGGGGGAAGCGGGGATGGAGGTGGAGGGGAGGAGGTGGATGGATGGAGGTGGATGGATGGAGGTGGATGGATGGAGGAGGTGGATGGAATGGATGGATGGGAGGTGGAGGATGGATGGAAGTGGATGGAGGATGGATGGATGGAGGTGGGGGGATGGATGGATGGAGGAGGCGGATGGATGGAGATGGAGGTGGATGGATGGATGGATGGATGGAGGTGGATGGATGGAGGAGGTGGATGGATGGAGGTGGAGGTGGATGGAGGTAGGTGGATGGATGGAGGCGGAGATTGATGCACCATGTGGAGATTTTTGAGGAGGTGGAAAGGAAAAACACGGACCGGAAATGGACTGGCCCAGGAACGGGCCACGGAAGGAGTATCATCCAACACCATGAAATCTGGATTTTGAGGTCTTGGATGTGGCAGGGAGTGGACGGGGTACAAAATAATGATGAAACCTTGGCCACACATCCCACAGACCCAGAAAAAATAATATTAAATGTATATACAACACACTTACAATAAATGGAAAAGGAAGAAACAAAATAACATTGGGATGGACGGGGGCCAAGGTAACATCTTGGCATCTTGGCTGAATGGTGAAAAGTTTAGTGGACTATGGATCAAACAAAGAACTTAGATGTTGGAGCCCATGTAAATGGGCCTCAGGAATGGAAAAGAATGTATTTTACTTGTACATATCTATCTATCTATCTAATTGCATGCTGTATATATGTAAAGTTTGAATATATGGAATGAAAAGAAAATGTAATCTATATATGTTATAAAAAAGGCCCATAAATAATTAACTGCAGCTACTAAGATTTGTAATGCCGAGTGCATGACCGATTTCTGCTCTAATCCCTCTGGTATAGTGTAGAAATAACTTCAATAGGGGCTGTATTTCTTGATACAGGTTCACAACTCCCACCCATTTCGCTTACCTTTGTATGGTACCATTTCATTTTCTCAACAAGACCATTGGTTTGAGGATGATAAGGGGCACAAAGGCTTCTTTATATCCCAAGGAATCAGTGTTGATCTGAAATACATTTATCTCACTTTACAAATGGTGAATTTTCAAGGGACTGATGGTATTTTATTTTGCCCCCACAAATTATTGTTGGTAGCTACATTGCAAGTAGGTTTATTTTACCTGATTTACAAAATCCTTCCCCTGGTCTGTAAGGATCCTCTTGGGAGCCTCAAACTGGTAAAAAAAAAAACAATTTGAGGATGCAGCCAGATACCTCTTTAGCCGTTTTTTGTTCTAAGAGGGTAAGCTTGTGCCCATTTGGTCAGGTAATCAATCATTACACAGATGTAACTGTATCCCTCTGTAGTCACAGTCAGCTTCCCTATCAGGTCCATGCCAACAAGCTCAAATGGATGCGTCACCTAAAAGACATATAGGTGACTGTCAGGTGAACATCAAGAACAAGGAATAGGACATGACTGGACAAGTGAGATAAGTGGGATAAACGACAGCAAGGGGAAAGACAGACCAAGGGGAAAATACCAAAAAGACACTAGACAGATGGGCGAGGTGAATAAATCAGGAAATATAAAGGATTTTTTTTTTCTTACAGTGATTGGTGTGTCCTCCTTGATTTGAGCTCCACTGGCCTGGCAGTGCACACACTGGGCCACCTGAATGAAGAAGATTTAAAAGTTTGTGTGTGTGTGTGTGTGTGTGTGTGTGGTATGTGGTATGGGAGAGATGACATTTAAGAAATGTTTTTTTTTTATTCTTCTAAAAAATAATATATACTCAGCGAACAAAGAAACATCCTCTCACTTTCAACTGCTTTTATTTTCAGCCAACTTAACATGCGTAAAACTTTGTATGAACATAAATTCAACTGCTAAGAACTACACTGAACAACGTTTCACAGACATGTGACTAACAGAAATGGAAAAATGTGTCCCTGAACAAAGGATGGTCAAAATCAAAAGTCAGAGTCCGTATCTGGTGTGGCCACCAGCTGCATTAAGTACTGCAGTGCATCTCCTCCTCATGGACTGCACTAGGTTTGCCAGTTCTTGCTGTGAGATGTTACCCCACTCTTCCACCAAGGCACCTGCAAGTTCCTGGACATTTCTGGGGGGCATGGTTCTCGCCCTTACCCTCCGAATCCAAGAGGTCCCAGACGTGCTCAATGGGATTGAGATCCGGGCTCTTCGCTGGCCATGGCAGAACACTAACATTCCTGTCTTGCAGGAAATCGGGCCACAGAACGAGCGGTATGGCTGGTGGCATTATCACGCTGGAGGGTCATGTCAGGATGAGCCTGCAGGAAGGGTACCACATGAGGGAGGAGGAGGTCTTCCCTGTAACTTTTGATTTTGACCATCTTTTGTTCAGGGACACATTTTTCCATTTCTGTTAGTCACATGTCTGTGAAACGTTCAGTTTAGTTCTTAGTAGTTGAATGTTGTAAATACAAAATGTTACGCATGTTAAGTTGGCTAAAAATAAAAGCAGTTGAAAGTGAGAGGACGTTTATATACGCTACCGGTCAAAAGTTTTAGAACACCCCAATTTTTCCAGGATTTTATTGAAATTCATGCAGTTCAACGTCTTATTGTACTCTGAAATGAAAGAATAGAAAAAATGAACAATTTAAGTTAAAAAAGAAATCATGGCATCAATTTATAAACCAAAATGTATTCTGAATTTGTGACTCATCAAAGTAGCCCCCTTTGGCAGATATAACAGCTGAACACACTCGTGGCATTCTTTCTACGATGGAAATCAAATATTCTTCAGAAAGTTCTTCCCAACTCTGTTGCAGAAATTCCCATAAATGTGTGGCACTTGTAGGTTGCTTTGCTTTCACTTTTCTGTCCAGTTCATCCCAAACCAGCTCAATGGGGTTTAAGTCTGGTGACTGTGCTGGTCACTCCATGTTTTTAAGCTTACCATCTTGTTCTTTTTTGCTAAGGTAGTTCTGGCATAGATTGGACTTATGTTTTGGGTCATTATCTTGCTGTAGGATGAACCCCTGACCAACTAGGCGCATACCAGAGGGTACTGCATGGCGCTGCAAAATGCTGTGGTAGCCATTTTGGTTCAGGGTGCCTTTCACTCTGTACAAATCACCGACCCTGGATCCAGCAAAACAGCCCCAGACCATCACGCTTCCTCCTCGATGTTAGACAGTTGATGTCACAGACAGAGGAACCATCTTTTCGCCTACTTGACGGCGTGCAAAAATCCTGCGTGATGAACCGAAGATTTCAAATTTTGATTCATCAGTCCATACTCCATAACACCTTCATCCAGTCTTTAGTAGTCCATTGCCAGTGTTTCTTGGTCCAGGCAAGCCTCTTCTTCTTATTCTGACGTCTCAGCAATGGCTTTCTTGCTGCAACTCGACCTATCAAACCTGCAGCTCCAAGTCTTCTCTTTACAGTTGAAACTGAGACTTGCTTATTCCGACCACTATTAAGCTGTACTTGAAGCTGTTGTCCTGTGAGCTGCCTATCACGCAAGCTGTTGACTCTCAGAAACTTGTCTTCTGATTCTGTTGTGGCTTTGGGTCTGCCAGACCTCTTCCTGTCAGAGTTTCCCCCAGTTTCTAAGTGACATTTGATGGTGAAGAATACTGTACTCACCGACATCTTGACTTTCTACGCAATTTCTCTGTAGGAAAGACCAACATTCTTAAGTGTTATGGTGGTCTGTCTCTCTTCCATTGTTAATTGCCTTTTTCCCGCCATTTTTATAGCAACACACTACTTTCTGCAGTACAATACTGTTCAAATAATGCTCACGAGGGTACGGTACCACAGTGTGTTCCAACAATACTTTTATACAAACAGAGGGGGTTGTAAGTAATCCAGACAAGTTTGAACACCTGTGGGAATTGGTAGCAGCAACTTTCAAAGCTTGATCAACCTCCATTGCTGCAGAACAGCTTTACAGTGACTACGTTTACAAGCTGTCAATTTTCGGGTTATGGTCGGGTTAAGGTCACTATTCGGGTTTCTGAAACATTCGGAATAACCCGTTTACATGCGTGAGCAGAGAGAGTTACTCCTGTATACACGGAATTTGTAATCAATTGGCGATATCCCGATGTAAACGGCGACGCACGGTTAGCGTCTGGACGTACGGACAAACCCTGCTTCGCGTAACTTTTCGGTCACCTTTTTATAAATCTCACTATCTCGGTACTTTCTGCCGTCAACAAAAGACATTATATTCATGGTTTTCACCACACTAATGAAGAAATTGGTTTCCTCCTCGCTCCAAAAGTGTGGTGCTGTGCTGCGTCTCGCCATGTTTACCTCTACTTCTTGTTTACTTCCGGTATACTGCGCGCAGGTTTTCTGGCGCATACAAGAAGTTCCTCTACTCAAAAGACGATTCCTTGCGAACAGAACACAAATCAATGTTCCTTTTGATGGGCATATGCCGATACGCGTTTACATGACCAAAATTTCGGGTTAGAAAAGGGGTAACCCAGGGATCATTTTGGGGTTTTTAAAAACAGGAATAAGAGCATATTCCTGTTTTTGCCGGTGTTTACATGGCCGTGCGCGACCGGGTTATTGCTAATATTCCAGTTTTGAACGGGTTGTTGGCTGCTTGTAAACGTAGTCATTGTTAACCCATTTCTTGTTCCCTGAAAAAGGCCTTTTTGTAAAATTCAGATTTGTACATTATTTTTCAGTTTTGGGTAGCCTTACTCTTTTTTTAACCTCAGGCAGTTCAACACTTACCTTTGTACCATTTCAAGCTATTCATTGGACTTGAACTGCTAAAACTTCAATAAAAAACTAGAAAAATTGGGGTGTTCTAAAACTTTTGACCGGTAGTGTATATATATAAAATTAAAATATAAAAGTTTCCACACGTGGTCCACAAGTATGTATATTTTTATGCATATTAAGTATCCTGCTTGAAATTAGGACTTGGGCCCAAAAAGGCAATATATTTAAGCTTAACATATAGAAGAAAATGACAACTTCTAGTTATTAACATTTAATAAGCAGTGCTTCTCAGAGGCCAATTTATTTTATTTTATCAGCCTGACTGGGAGGTACAATTTTGGTATAGTTATTATAAATAATAAAGTGTTTTTGAAAGAAGCACATTTTCATGTTACGAAACAGTTATGATGAGGTGAATTCTAGTTTAACCACTTTTAGGAGTAATTTTGTTGTGTTTAGTCCAATAGCGTTCATGTTCAATGAAGACATATAACTTGTGTCCTGAAGATTGTACAGTATGTAGATTGTAGATGTAGATGTGATTTTGTGTTTGTAGTTTTTCTTCCAACTGAATATAAGGAATCAGACAACTTTGCTAAGTTGTAAAACACCTTTAATTAGTATTTTATGTGACATAAAGCTGAAGTCATCATGTTGTTCCGAAGGTTCCATTGTCCATTATGACCCCATAATGGTTCTGGAATCCTACATCACAAAAGTCTACAGGAGAGAACATTTCAGGTCTGATTGTCATTCCAATATCTTCCCTCGTTGATTACAGACACAGAGAGACAGACCGTTTTTAACAGTTTTATTCAACAAGTATTTCAAAGATGTTTGGAGAAAGCAACTTGCGGCCAAGTCACCGCACGGTAAGCTGATTTAAATGTGTTTATCTATTTGTAGTACAAACTGATTTATGTATTTTCTTAAATAAAGGTCAAAGTCATTATAAAATAAAATGCTGCTTATAGATTTCCAGATTTTTAAGTTAATGTATGTACTCACATGTAATGTAAAGCCCACTGATCTTTTATTCTAAGGAATGTGAACAGGATTGTAATTAAATTAAAGAAGATGCCATTTCATTTAAATCAGTAGGAGTGACATGTCTATAAATGACTATTTTTACCAAGTTTAATAATTCTACACCGGTGATTTGATTATTCTTTGATCAAACTACTATAGATGGCACTTATTTGATTAAAGTGTTATTTAGTTTAATGTGTGGTGTTTAGTTGACAGATGGTCTAAACATGTATCCAAATATTCTCTTTTAGTATGATATAGGTGACGAGGATCCTCTCATTGAAGAGCTCAGCAAAGCAATGGCCAGACTTTCTGTAAGTGGACCGACTGAGCTAGCGTCCAGGTCCTCCAACAGCCGCATATCCAATAATAGGGGGTCCACCGAAACCAAAGAGGCCCAAGTTACCGGTCGCTCCAGGGCCGTTGAAGGGAGGATTCCACCTGAGACCAAAGACAACATCAGTACCCCTGTGAGGACTCCCAGTTCAACCAAATGCTTGAAGAGCACTACTGGAGATTTAAATGTGTTTATCTATTTGTAGTACAAACTGATTTATGTATTTTCTTAATTAAAGGTCAAAGTAATTATAAAATAAAATCCTGGTTATAGATTTCCAGATTTTTAAGTTAATGGATGTACTCACATGTAATGTAAAGCCCACTGATCTTTTATTCTAAGGAATGTGAACAGGATTGTAATTAAATTAAAGAAGATGCCATTTCATTTAAATCAGTTGGAGTGACATGTCTATAAATGACTATTTTTACCAAGTTTAATAATTCTACACCGGTGATTTGATTATTCTTTGATCAAACTACTATAGATGGCACTTATTTGATTAAAGTGTTATTTAGTTTAATGTGTTGTGTTTAGTCGACAGATGGTCTAAACATGTATCCAAATATTCTCTTTTAGTATGATATAGGTGACGAGGATCCTCTCATTGAAGAGCTCAGCAAAGCAATGGCCAGGCTTTCTGTAAGTGGACCGACTGAGCTAGCGTCCAGGTCCTCCAACAGCCGCATATCCAATAATAGGGGGTCCACCGAAACCAAAGAGGCCCAAGTTACCGGTCGCTCCAGGGCCGTTGAAGGGAGGATTCCACCTGAGACCAAAGACAACATCAGTACCCCTGTGAGGACAATCCAGTACCCCTGTGAGGCCATTCCAAAACCTTCCCCTAAAAGGGGATTGGAGGATCTGGAATCGGCCAGTATCGGAAGGTAAGTGTTATATCACTGCCCTGTATTGATGATTTACTGTAGGCGTTAAGATTCTGGAGATTCAAACAACTTTTTTATCTGTATGCAAAAGGCCAGACAGCCTCGGTCCAGAGAGGAAGAGGAGAAGAGTGGACACAGCGACAAGAAGGAAGGCTTCCTGGGTGAGTGTTCACGCCAGAGCTTTTCGAAGGAACTATATTAGTGCCGTTTGTTCCAAGGCCATTCAAGAGAAATCGGTGAGGGTCAAGCAGACTTTGCCACGTGAGGTGGAAGAGCAGACTGTAACAGAAGGCTTGACGGGCACAGAAAAACCCTCCCATAAAAGGAAATGGGAAGATTTCAAATCAGCCGGTATCAGAAGGTAAGCGTTGGATCACTTTCCCGTGCTAATGATTTACTGTAGGCGTTAAGATTCTGGAGATTCAAACAACTTTTTTATCTGTATGCAAAAGGCCAGACAGCCTCGGTCCAGAGAGGAAGAGGAGAAGAGTGGACACAGCGGCAAGAAAGAAGGCTTCCTGGGTGAGTGTTCACGCCAGAGCTTTTCGAAGGAACTATATTAGTGCCGTTTGTTCCAAGGCCATTCAAGAGAAGTCGGTGAGGGTCAAGCAGACTTTGCCACGTGAGGTGGAAAAGCAGACTGTAACAGAAGGCTTGACGGGCACAGAAAAACCCTCCCATAAAAGGAAATGGGAAGATTTCAAATCAGCCGGTATCAGAAGGTAAGTGTTGGATCACTTTCCCGTGCTAATGATTTACTGTTGCTGTTAAGATTCTGGCGATTCAAACAACTTTTTTATCTGTATGCAAAAGGCCAGACAGCCTCGGTCCAGAGAGGAAGAGGAGAAGAGTGGACACAGCGACAAGAAGGAAGGCTTCCTGGGTGAGTGTTCACGAACACGTTCGGGCAGACGGTGACGTTGTTATGGTTGCCATGCCAAAAAAGACAACTACAACCAGAAGGAATAACATGAGACGCTGTGCGAAGGGACGTGGAGAAAAGACCTGGAGAGGAGGGAGCAAGAAGACAAAGCATGACGTGAGGTACGTCATCTTATAGGGACACAAAAACACTTAGGAATCGGGGTTTTTTGCAGCATGTCACATCATCTTCGGATCTGGTCTAGAATAAACTAAAAGTGTGATGGCTCTGCTATCGTCAGGAAATTACAGTTTCAATGTAACATTTTTGACGCATTACATACTTGTTTTCTGTGATTGAGGGACTTGCCTTGTAAGTGTTGTTGCTTCATACTTTTTTATATTTGTGAAATAAATTCTCGTTACACAGGTCATGCTTTGACAAAAGGGGAAACACTGGACCAAAAAAACCCAGCACCCCACTTTACCGTCTGAGACCCTTTCACCAAAGAAAGCAATATGGACCACCAGGCAGAAGAAACCCACAAAACATGCGTTTGCAGGGCCGCCGTCAGTGGGCAACACCAGGACCGATGTGCCGGGCCCCGGGTCGGGGGAGGGCCCAAAGTGTCCCTTGGCCAAACAAGTCCTGGGCACGAGGAAGACACACGGACCTGTGTGTCACTGTCACTTTCTAAATCAATGAAATAAATGTAATTTTTTGTCTTCCTATCTCCTATTCAGTTTTGTTTTTCCCATTTACAGTGTCTAATACCTCTAACTTTTAAATATACTTCTATTTAATTTTTCTGTAATTTAAAGATAATCTGAAAATGAGTAGTAGTATAAAAAAATAGTCTGAAAATAGTCAAACCCAATCACACAGAAGTAAACGGGGCTCTTATTGGCCCGGAGCAAGTGTATCCATTCCTCCATAATATTAACTTCACTGCTTCAATAATGTGTATGAAAATTCAGAGAGAATCAGTTTGATTATAAAAAGTATATGTCAAAGTGAAAGATGCACTAGTGAACATGCATGGGTAGGGTGTGTTATTGTGGCTAAATGTGTCCTCCATACAGACCGCATTGACTTCACATATGTCTTCAATTCAATTCAATTTTATTTATAGTATCAAATCATAACAAGAGTTATCTCGAGACACTTTACAGATAGAGTAGGTCTAGACCACACTCTATAATTTACAAAGCCCCAACAATTCTAGTAATTCGCACCAAGAGCAAGCATTCAGTGCGACAATGGTGAGGAAAAACTCCCTATTAAGAAGAAACCTCGGCAGATCCAGGCTCTTGGTAGGCGGTGTCTGACGGTGCCTGTTGGGGATGTGATGAACAGTGGAAATAACAGTCACAAGTTCAAGTTTATTGTCATATGCATATTAGTACGAAGTACCACAGCAATGAACTCTCTCAGCACCAGTCAATAATAACAATTTTAAAAACATAATAGCATTTAAAAACATCTAGGAATATCCAAACACAACATAATAAGTGGCTAAGTTCAGACCACAGCCCTCCCTCCTGTTAAAAACTATCCCTAAAACGTGTTGTATGCAAACGATAAATGAATAAAGATAATTGAACAGTGACTACAAATGGTAGTTGTAGTAGTTCATGTCATAGCAGGGCACTGCACGCGTTAGAGGATGTAGCGTGGCACAGCAGAGCATAGCTGGACGCAGCAGGACGCAGCAGGACGCAGCAGAGCGTAGCAGGGTGTAGCAGGGAGTGCAGCAGGACCACGGCGACAGCTGCAACCAAGCTCTTGGTGCCATCCTAATCCAAGGAAATATGCTGGGCGAAAAAAAAACATAAGGACTCCGGGGAGTAAACTCCCCAGAGCTAGGTTAGTAACAAGCATTTCTGGGACAAGGATGCACACAGATGGAAACAAATGGAAAGAGAAAGGAGAGAGCAGCTCAATGTGTCAAAGGAAGGAAGGAAGGAAGTCCTCCACATGTATTTTCAATACAACCGCATATTTTGTTGAGTATTGACTGTGGTAGATTGACTTATTTTAGTAATTTGGATTTTAGTGTTTATTGTACAGTCCTTCCAGAAAAACGTGATTATGCGATCGCATAATTCAATGCATAATCAGCCAAAGTCCGCATATTGATGCGGGGGCCGCATTTTTTTCAAATACGCCGCACTTTCGCCGCATAAATTGTCGATTTCTGCGCAAAATATGCGGGGCTTGCATGATTTCATAATCCCCGCATTTTCGTTGCAAAAAAGTCACATATATCTTAGCAGAAAGTTGAAAAATGTTGTGTTTACTTCACACAAGAGCAGCCATTTCCCCCTGTTGCCATGGGAATGTTACGAAGTGATGTAATTTTTGCAAGTTCCCGCAATTTTTGCAAGTTCCCGCAGTTTTTGCAAGTTCCCAAAATTTTTGCAAGTTCCCGCAATTTCATCGCATAAAATTGCATAAATATCCCGCATATTCCATTGCATTTTTTAAGAAAACGTGCCGCATAATCAAGGATTTTTGCCCATAACAATCACAGAAAAAACGTTTTCTGGAAGGACTGATTGTAGGAATATTGTCAGCTAAGGGCGTAGGTTTTGTTCATGTACATCTTAACACCAACTCTGTTAGAGAATGAAAGCTTGTTAAAACCATGAGCTCTAAAGTTTAAATCTACATAAAAGACATGAAACCACAAATTTATTTTTCACAGCCCTGTTGTGTTCTTTAACCCCCCCCAATGTAGCACAAGTAGACAAAATTCTTGTTTCCCATATATGTTTGGAGCCCCCTGAACGGTTATTTTTTGACCTCTTTTGGGGAGTGGGTTGTCTTTCATATTTGACAAATATACCTCTTCTAAATATTGGGGAAAATCTACGCCTGTGTATTTGATTAACATCAGTTACTATATGTTTAAGCGACTGTACGCCACATACCCAGCACCAAACAACAGACAAAGTAGGCGACCAGCTGGTGAACGTAGTGGACCATTTAGCTGCTACAGAGCCAGATATTTCCCTCAGGAGTTGATGGAGACCAGGACACGGCCAACAGGAGATGGAGTGGTCTGGAGGACACAAATGAATGCTATTGTTGCTATGAGGATATGCAACTGCTTGCAAACGGTTTACAGCGTGTTGTGCTGCCCCCAAGTAGCCAATCAAATCCCCCAAAAATCAGTTAATGCCGGTTTAAAATGAGAACTTGCTTACATACCTGAAGTATTATGGAAGCGTAATGCTGCCATGGCAGAAAAAAAAAAATGTATTAGTATCACGTTATTTCGTTAAATGAAAAATGTTAAAACGTGAAAATATCTTATTACAATAAGCTTTTCACGTAATAACGTTTTTACTTTTTTTCTGCCGTGGTAGCACTACGCTTCCGTAAAGTGTAGATCAAAATACCGAAGAAAATAAAAACATTTCTGAAGTAGAAATGATCCCATAGGTTGAGTAAAATCTGTAGGCGGAGCCAATACTAAATAATCTGTAGCTTAAAGCTGCATTGAGTTCCTGCGTGACGTCACTTCTGTTGACGTTCCAAGTAAATACCAAACAAAACAGAGCAAGCTCGCCCCTCCCCCCCATGTTTCCGTAACTGTCATGACTAACTGACTAACTGTCACTAACCCCCACCCCCTCCCCCAACCATCTTGTCGGTGATTGGCTGGAGTGGTTTGTTGTATTTTGGTGCACAGCCTGTGCCCCTAGTGTTAGTTTGACGTTTATGACCCCTGTGTTGTCTCCCGAAACCGGGCTTTTTCACAGTGTACTCAGGGGGGCGGGCAGCTAGCAGATCAAGGAGAGATGCCTATACGATTTGAGACAAAAATAAAATTGCGCTGAACTCATAGTGCCCCTTTAAAGATGTTAGCCTTAAGCTCAGAAAAAAAGATACCACAAGGCAAAAGGCCTTTTTTTTTGCCAAACAAGCTTTTCCGTTAGCTAAAGTAAGTGTAGAAAATAGCTTCTTCTGTACCTCCCACTAAGACTGAGGTTTAATTCAACCAGTTAGATAATGTATTCCTCTGGGAAACGCCCATTTCCCCAGCAGACATTTGGACGTGTCGCAGTAGGAAAAGCACAGGTGTTACTAATAACATTAACGATGTCTCTGTTCTATTAAAATATCCCAGTAAGCTGTGACAGCGTGATACTGAGCCAGCATGTATAATACCACAAATTGAGCCATCGTCTGTTTTATTATTAACACCTGTGCTTTTCTTACTGTGACATGTCAAAATGTCTTCTGTAAATGAATAAAAAGATCTATGGTTCGTGGCTGTGACCTGAGCGGCATCTAGATGAGCTAATGTGATAAAATTAGCTCTCAGTGTGCATGCCTATATGATCTGTCACAATTGACAATATCCCATGTATTTAAAAGGATAACTGAGTCATTTGATGATATGGGTTTATAATGCAATGCTTCATTACGGCCCAGCCAATGAGATGATTGTTTGTGTACGTGTGCACGACTAAAATGTATGGCAATGTTTAAGCTGGATGTGCCTTTATTTTCCTCGACCTTC
Source organism: Perca fluviatilis (assembly GCF_010015445.1). Classification (NCBI taxonomy): domain Eukaryota; kingdom Metazoa; phylum Chordata; class Actinopteri; order Perciformes; family Percidae; genus Perca; species Perca fluviatilis. The sequence goes on along the minus strand of NC_053134.1, from coordinate 20,533,255 downwards.
ATCCTCTTTTCAACCATCTCTCTGATGCCCTCCTTGCCTCTCCTCCTCCTCCTCCTCCTCCCTTTGCAGCTGGGTAATCATCTTTCATCAGGGGAAGGGAGGTCAGGTTTGCTGACTTGGAGTAAAGGATGAGGGGGGGAGGGAGAGGGGTTTTCCTTGGTTGCAGCTGAGGAAGAGCTGCAGTAGTTTGCAGCCGGAATACTCATGAGCAGCTGAGGCTGCAACACATTGTCCTCTCCCTACCTCCCTCCCTCCCTGTGTGTGTGTGTGTGTGCGTGTGTGAGAGAGAGAGAGCAGTAACCCGGCCTGAGCTGACCCCAGCCCCAGCAGCTGTCAGAAGAGAGTCCCGGGGATCAGTGCTCCTCTGCAAACTGAAACTTTGTAATCCAGGTGCTATGCGGGTCGGTTAAACCCAGGTGAACGTGCAGCTGCAGCCGGGGTCACTGCTGATCTCACCATGCGGCTGTGTTGAGAAATCCGACGCCTTTTGGTTGTCCCTAAACGGTGATGGGTGCATGATGTCTGTTGTTGGTGCATTGCGAATTTACTGCAGCCAGGTCCTGGACAGACACACACACACACACACACACACACACACACACACACACACACACACACACACACACACACACACACACACACACACACACACACACACACACCTCTCCCCCTCTGTCGGACAGGATGCAGCTCTCTTCATTGCCATAACCTGCATTGCCACAATACGGCTCGATTTTAGTGTATTTATACAGTATATAATTATACAGTAAGGGAGTTAACAATCGAAAACGACGCAAACAACGACGCTATTGTTAGTGGAGGAGTGGAAACCCCGAAAAAGTGCCGACAGCGCAGCAATTAACGACATTTAGACAAGTGCAGGTGGCAACAGCTCAGCGGTCAAGCTAGACATGCGTAACCGCCGTAATACAGGAAATTGGGAGATATTGCCTTCAAATTAAAAGCACAACAGTTTTTAAGAAACTGGGGAAATTGATGATACCCTAACTGTAAAAACGTTTGATCAAATAATAAAAAGTAATGGGTTTGGAGAGGAGAAATTGTTCACTTTGGAGGTTATCCCTTTGCAATTTGAGTGTGATTTGACTGTTATCGTAAGCGAAATATCCTTCGAAAGCAATTAAACCACTTCACCATTAATTCACTGGAGCAGGGGTCTTCAACGATTTTTAGGCCAAGGACCCCTAAGCTGAAAGAGAGACCGAGTAGGGACCCTCTACTACACATGTGTCAAACTCAATGCCCGGGGGCCAAATCCGGTCCCTTGCAAATTTTGATCCAGCCCTTCATTTCAATATAGGTTTACAGCAAATTCTGGCCTGACCAATTCAATTCAATTATTTTAAAGGAAAAAAAAAAAAAAAAAAAAAAAAAAAAAAAAAAAAAAAAAAAAAAAAAAAAAAAAAAAAAAAAAAAAAAAAAAAAAAAAAAAAAAAAAAATAGTTGTGCACCATGCCAAAAAAAATCAGGATATTGTTTTTCATACTGTAGTTATGCGATACTCAGGCTGTGAAACAGGTTGTTGTGAGTCGGCTGGGTGGCAGCTGCTTTTAAAAATGTAATGTTTGTTTTTCATGACTTGCTAAATACTACGATGGCTAAGAAACTTTTTTGCTGGCTTTTTTAGGGTTTTATGTCGACCAAACTGTATGGGAGAAAGCTATATGAGACATGCAATGATACAAAGTTAATAGACTTTTTTGTTAAATAAAAGCATGTCAATAAACTCAACATGTCCGGCCCTTATTGTGAAGATCATTTCCAGTGTGGCCCTTAGTGAAATTGAGTACTTTTTATACAATTGAGTTGCATATTAAACTGGGCTGGATGGATAAAAATGAATGGATATTATATTATTTATACATAATGTTTTCACGTTAAACATAGGCCTACAGTGGAAGGCACAGTGAATCCCTAAGCTTAAAACTGAATGGCTACTATAGTGGCTTAGTAAGCTTATCTTCAATGCCTAAATAAAATGTGTTTTTTTGTGTTTGTTTTTTACAAATAGGCCAATTAAACTTTGCTATTGTGTTTACATAATTATATATAACTTACTATGAGGACCCCCTGTTGAATATCTCTGCACTAGATCGTATACTTTCAGGTTCCTTGTTTACTGTTTCTGCTGCTAGGCTATGTCATGTTTTTATCAAGCCTAAATAGCCTATATAAAGCTCGTAGAACTGTGTATCATGATGAGGATGATCACGATGATGATGATATTGATTTGATATTATTAGTCCTAGTAATGGTAGTAATAGTTGTTGTAGTATATACGCTTCATTGTTATTAATGGAACACCATAGCAACCAATTCATAGCTTCATGCGCCTACGTTAAATACACAGGCTTTTATTATGAAAGCGCCGACGAGAAGTGTAGTTATCTCCTCGTGACTTGACAGCCGCGGTCCAGACGGCCGGAGAGGAGGAGGAGGAGGAGGAGGAGGGAGGAGAGAGAGAGAGAGAGAGAGAGAGAGAGAGAGAGAGAGAGAGAGAGAGAGAAGGAGGAGGGAGCCACTGAGGCAGCAGGGACACGGGAACCTGCAGGAGGACTCACATGGTCCTGCAGCAGAGGAGCACAGACCACCGGGACACTCCAAACCTCTTAACGTCACATTCAGTTCGGCTTAGTCTACTTTCTTTTCTTTTCTTTTTTCCAGATAACGTGAACGTTACTCCTCCGTTTTTATTCCATTTGCTTCTCGCATCCCTCCTCCCGCAGCCCAGTGTCGGTCGGACTTGGGCCGGTAAAAGCAGCGCCATGGCTCGGGAGAACGGAGACACCGGCAGAGGGGAGACGTGGAAAAAACAAGTCGACGACATCAAGAAATTTTTTGATTTTAAAGAAGTCCTCGGCACGTGAGTTGACTAACTTCCACCTCAGATATCTCTATGCTGTTCCAGTAATATTCACGCTGGTATTCAGTGTAGGCTACATGTGGGGGGCTCCGTAGTGAGTTGACAGTGACCTTAACGTTAAGCAATGTTACAGTTTTCCAATGCTATCACCTCACAATGTGCCAGTAACGTTACTGACCTTAACGGTACACATTTTGGACTGGCGTCACTGTAATAATAGGCTATATTTGTGTCTAGTGTCATGCATAATGTTCCTGTAATACTTCATACCAACGTTACTGTTACCAATTTCAACCAATTATCCAACTTTGAGCTATTTCATCTATGTATCCAGACCATTGCATTAACCTATTTTAACACGTTATGCCTTAGCTAACATGTCAACTACGTAAACCATTTTACCTAGGCATTATTTTTAGCTAACGTTATTTCACCATTTATCACTTGTAGCCATGCATTTCTACAGTTTATCCAAAAGCTAACCGTCAGCCATCTATAACCATTAGGGGAGAGTGGGGGCAGTTGCAACACTTTTTACATTTCCTTCAGTTTCTCAGCAACCGTTTGTATTAGAAAGACAAAAAAAAGATATATTAATCCCATATATGTCACCTACTTGCCCATACTGCTGCAACATGTGTACATATGATAATACCAACTTCTAGCTAACTGTTGGAGCGGTATATTCATTTTGTTTTTGCTAACATGTCAACCCTTTATCCTAACTAATATTCAGAGACTCTCACTGACTCAGTAGCTTATGTGAGTAATATATTTTCTAATGAAATGGTCATTTCCTAAAACCCCCCAAATTCCTGTCATATTTATATAAAGTGACTTCAGTTTGCTTACAAACTCCATTATTCATGCTGGGTGCTGTATATGTTCAGTATCCCAAAGTAACTTCATGGCAGGTTCACAGACACCCTCATAGCATTTCCTTTGATCTCTTAGGCCATGACTAATATCTGACATCTTATTGTAGCCTGTTCTACTGTATGTGGTGTTTATATAGAGACTTGTACAATGACTTAGGATGGCCAAGGTGCTTAAAAGTGAGCTGGTAGTGATACCAGTGGTTTATCTTTTTGGCACGTTCTGTAATATTCCTGGAGGGGATTTTCTTGTCGATGACAGCAAGTAAAGGCTTTAATCGACCCGTAGTCTCTCACGAGCAGTAACAGTCTCACCATTACTCTCACTTTTTTTATTTCTCTTTCACCCGGGTCATGAAGGAGATTTTGCTCCATGTTAGGACATTTCCTCTCTTCGTCTTCTCCTTCCTTGTTCCATCTTTTCTCTTCCGTGGTCCTCTTACCTCTCCCTCACGTTCAAACAGGAACAGAATACAGGTTTGCCGCTCCCTGAAATCTCTGACAGCTAGTCCCTGTCAGCGTCGGTCTGCCCGCTCTGTTTTTCCTGCTGTGAGGAATGAGCTGCGTCTGTTTTGACTGCAGCCTGGGGAGGGGACACACACACACACACACACACACACACGGAGGGGGAGGTGTGGGAGGGGAGATTAACTGCACAGGGATTAGGAAAACCTGTCCTGAATAGAAGGAAGTTCAATCATGTTGTGTAATGACTGAATGAGGATGGACGGGCTAGCTGGCTGGAGTTTGTTACTCCAAATCACCTGAAATTTGGACCGGATGTGAAAATCACACACACACACACACACACACACACACACACACACACACACACACACACACACACACACACACACACACACACACACACACACACACACACACACACACACACACACACACACTTATGGATGCAGACTAGTACAGGACTCGATGATCCAAGATGTTGTTAGCCAAACATTAACCGGAGCTGCTGACGTCTCTTTGAACCTGATGCATCAGCAAAAAAGAGTAAGGGTGTGTGTGTTTGTGTGTGAGATGGGGGGAGAGTTGGTAGGTATGACTCAGTCGGAAACAGATGAGTTTTTTTTTTTTTTTAATCAGCGAACAGGGATGAAAGCATCAGCTTGGAAACCAATCAAAAATGAGTTGTTGTCCGAAATGTGCCATGTGATTGGATGACCAGCCATAGAGAGATTGTCAGCAATGGCAGCGAAATGAACAGAAATACAGATGTGAATGGTTGCATTTACTAGCAGCAGCGTTGTGTTTAGGTGAAAACCGAATCTCAACAGAATAGAATAGACTTCGTTGTTATCGCAAGTCCGAGCGTTTAATGCCGCGATGGATATTTTATCCGTCAGCGTTTTCTGAGCTGCATCTGTACTGACAGGATGTGATGTCACAGATCTGACACTGACCCATCGCATTTTGTCCGCTCACACTGAATCACCCTTGCACACACTAGTAGCTAGTATGTGCGTTTGTGTGTGCACTTGAACACCTCCTCAGTTTGTCACATAGCATTTTCTCCTCCACCTAATATACTGGATTAATCTTGCCAGGTTGCAGGCATGTACAAAAGGCTCTCCTCGGTGTCCTAGTACCGTCCCCCGGTGTGTGTGCTCTGCGTGTGTCCCTGTCGCTCACTATTCAATAATTCAACGCCAACACAGTGTGTGTTCTTTGTGTGCGTGCGTGTGAGTCTCAGGTAGGCCACAGCTCTCAGCAGGAAGGATCACAGTAAGAACAAGTGCAAAAGTAAGACAAAGAAAAAGAAGAAGAGAGAGGAGCGAGAGAACTTTCAGCGTGCTATCAATCATCAACACGCGTTTTTTTTTTTCCATTGTCGATTATTTTCTCAATTAATCGATTAGTTGTTTGGTCTATAAAATGTCAGAACATGGTGAAAAACTGTCGATCGGCGTTTTTTTCCCAAGCCCAAGAAGTCGTCATCAAACGTCTCGTTTTGTCCACAACTCAAAGATATTCCTTTTACTGTCTACGGAGGAGTGAAGAAAGCCAGAAAACATTCACATTTAAGATGCATGAATCAGAGAATTTTTACTTTTGACTTTTTCATAAAAAAAAAAAAAAAAAAGGGACGAGGGGTCAGGGACTTAGTGGACACAGCGAAAGGTCTTTCCAAGTAGTTCAACAGAAAGACAAAGTGTGTGTGAGTGTGCGTGGTGGGAACATCACTGTGCCATCTAGGGCACGCTGCCCTTAATTGATGCTCTATTTCCCTGCTGCTGGCACTGTTCTCTCCACTGTTTCTGGGACTGCAGTCCCCCCTCCCCTCCCTCCTCCTCCTCTGTCATTATGTCTCTCTATATCTCCCTCTGTATGTCTGAAGCTGTGCCATACACCTCCCTGTGTGTCCCTGTGTTAAACTCCAACAAGCTTTTTTTCTCTAGTGATGACATGGTGCAGATTTGAAAGTTTTTATTCTTTTGTCCCTGTTATAAATAATGTCTTATTAATAGAACAAAAGATGATTGTTTGCTATGTGACAAAACCAACTTCATCAGTGGCCTGCGAGCCCACGTTTTAACAGCGTGGGTGCGAGTGTGTGTGCCTAGATGTGTACTGTTAGGTGTGTGTGTGTGTGTGTGTGTGTGTGTGTGTGTGTGTGTGTGTGCGTGTGTGTGTGGAATTTGAATACTCGCAGTATGTCGGCAGGCTTGTCCTCTGTTCGTCTATCCATCTGTTCTATGCTCTTCTCTTCTTCTGCCAGTTTTCCATCCCTGGAGTCCCTCTCTCAGGCTGTGATTGGTTGTTGTTGTTGTGCCTTGTTGTCTGCTGCTGATTTTGTTGGTGTAATGAAGCAGTTGTTGCTTGATGGCACTGGTAATGTCATGAGTCATTATGTTGGCGGGGATTGCCGATGTGACTGAAATCGCCTGTGTTGTTTGTTGCCGTGGTGATTCACTGATGATGATGATGATGATGTTGTTGGCATTGTTGATGCTGCCGACGTACGTCAACAGTCACGTTGTTGTTGTTGTTGTTTATGGTCCGTTGCTGACAGTAACAGCATGCCAACAAGGTGTTGATGGTGACATGGTTGGTGGCAGTGCCGTAGTACTGTAGTACTGTAGTCCGGACTCCAGACTCCAGACGTCTTGGACTCGTTGGTATTTGTTCTCGGACTTGTCTCAGACTTGGCCATTGGTCTCGCCAAATATTTCAGTTGGTCTTGTCCGAGTCCAGCAATATATGCTTTTTTTTTTGTAAAGTGACTTCCTCCTTCAAAAACAAAACCATTGATAAAGCGCGCTTGTTCAGAAAACAGGTATTGGTTTGATTCAAAATCCATCTCGAACGAGTATTGACATCGGCCCCATGGTATACGCCTGGGCCAGGCTGCGCCGTATGTCTCCGCACCGCGCACGCACACACCATCAGTCATTTTCATTTTGGACGCATTTTGTCGACGAACACTGGATTCTTCAGGACGTACACAATAAGTAAGTGGTCTTGAAGAGGATTTATTGTCTGTCTCGGTCTTAACTGTCTCTCATTTGGACTTAGTCTTGACATGGCCTCGACTAGTCTGGGTCTTTGACTTTTCTTGGACTCAACGAAGGTGGTCTTGCCTACAGCACTGGTTAGTGGTTTAGATGATGGGTGAATTGTGTTGTTTTTCCGGTGCTATTAATGTTTTGGCGTTGACCTTTTGCCTCTCATCAGGCTGGGCTGTACCAAGACTTTCAGACAGGGGGCTGGAGTTCACTTCAAATAACGTACACCTGTTTATTAACCATAACCACAATGTATTTTTTATTTTGATCATTTTTTTTATGGCTGGTATTTATTTAGCCTCATTACCAGTGCCCACTCAGAATCTGCGGATGCTGAATTCTGCAGGATTTTCTGCAGATTTTAACAATTAAAAAAGAAAGAGAAAAAAAAAAGATTACAACTCTAAATGTTAGCACATTTCCATCCTAAGCAGAAAAACAGTCCGCTAAATTCTGCAGATTTAAACGGACAAGAAAATCAAAAAAATGTAAACAAATCTGCAGATTCCATTTGGGTCTGCTCATTACTTCCCTCCTTATATAGTAGTTTTTGTTGCATCGTCAGTGGCAGGGTCCGCCATTCCCACTCTGCTTTCCTTTGAAACATATTTGCTTCGGCGCAAGCTACAGAGACCACAGGTTGCTCGTCTGTCCCCCCCCCCTGACGTATTTCTGACCGAGTACTGAAAGCACATTTCCTGCCCACCGTGATCGACAAATGCGTCATTTCAAAAGGAACGCGCTTGAAGACCTTCTCAGTGTTACCGCCAGTAACCAACGGGTGGTGCAAAATCAACCAGAAAATCTAAAAAGAGGATGTTTTTTTTCATGTTTATTTGAAATAGGGGACAGATGCTTGAGACTACGGATGGGGCCGTTCCGATCCAGTATCGGTATCGGGACCGATACCAGCGTAATTCACGTATCAGATTTTCCCGATCCAACCTGCGGAGATATCCGATATCCATGAGCCATGTCTGCGCTTTAACGTTGTCTGCTGAAATGATTCCTGCCGGCTAGTCTGCTAGCTGGCTCCAAACTGTGGAATGGAGTTCCTGAGCGGGCGCGTGTCTCATAACTCTGTGTCTCATTGAGCCGCGCCTCCGTTCAGGAAATCCATTCCACAGTTTGCAGCCAGCTAGCAGGATAGCATTGAGCAGCATTGTGGCCAGCCAACATGTCCGCTGTGTGGAAATACTTTACACTGGAAACAGTCTCTTTCTTTTCTTTTTCTTATATTTCAGATATTTGACATTTTAAAACCTTGATTTGTTGATGCTACAAGAGCCAGTGTACGTGATTTGTGCTGTTCAGATGCACGCTGTTTTATTGATAGTGTGTGTGTAAGATGTTTACACTTATTGCACTTTTCTTATATTTCAAGACTCAAGTATTTGACATTTTGGGAATTTCATAAATATTGACATGACAATCATTATGAAACCCTTACAGTTGCATATGTGTTATTAAGAATGGGATTTTTCGTGTTAATAGGATTTCCTGTTTTTCTGACTTCCTTTTCTGACCTTATACTTACCTCAAGTTGCCTTTTGGGACATACATGCAGACTTACATACATACATACATATCATACTTGCCTGTTGAGAGGAGTTTATTTCAGCATCATATAAAATCAACAATAATGATAATAATAATATTAAAGCAAACACAGCTCTGGTATCGGAATAGTATCGGTATCGGCCGATATCCAAAAATCTGGTATCGGGATGTTAAAAAATGTGGATCGGTGCATCCCTATTTTTGATACTTCTGTTGCTGTTCTGTGTTTGGATGTTGGTGTTGACTTTGTTATGGTCACTGTCGATGAATATATTGACAATGCTATTAATGCTAATAAGTTTTAATAAACATGTTATGTTAATGTTTATGTTACTGATGTTGTTGATGCTGTTTGTGATGCTGATATTAAGGGAGAATTGTGGTTTATTACAATGGGACTTTCATGGGTGCGGGGAAAACACACACCCATGACGGACCCAATGAAAATTTGGGCCTAAGTTTTATCACTTTCATAGTTTTGGCGACCATTTCTATTCATTGCGATAACATGACGAACACTGCGACGTGGTTACAGCAAAGTCTGATGCGGAGAGAAAAGTGAGCAGTCAGAAGATCAGCAACATTTTAGCAAGATTATCTATCTATATAAACTAGTGATAGACCGATTTTATCGGCCGGCCGATATATCGGGCCGATATTTGCATTTTTACGCGGCTGCTGCGTTTGCCGATAGTGTTTTCCCGGCATTATTTACAGACAGGCGTCCACAGGCAGCTCTGTGTTGCTGGAGACGCTGCAGTTCACCTGCAGACCATGCACTGCCCCTCCACCACTAGCACCATGGCAGTCTTAAATTACAAATCAAGCTCTTTATTTCAATGGCTACTTTTCAGGTTTATTGTTTTCTTAAATTATTTAAATGTGAATGTTGATAAAGGACATTTTGTGATGACCTGATTAAAACTGTCTTATAATATGTCAGCAAGCAATGCATCATCAAGGCTGTGTTGTAGATGTTGATGAAAGCCTTTTACCCTTGCACAGTTAACCATATGCAGTGCACCCATCCATATGATGCACATTGCACACATAATGTGTGATGATATGAATGTAAGATGATTGCAGAAGTGACACTGATCTGTGTTTTTGTTTATTCTTTTTAAAGAAATAGCAGAGCAGATTCCGAAAACTATATCCAGTGTGGCAGGGTTTACATTTGTATGACGTAAATTGAGGGAGCAAAAGCAGCATCGGCTCCAAATATCGGCTCAAGAAAATCGGCAGCTCGTCATCGGTCATCGGTCATTGGCTAAGGCTGATGGAAAAAAAAAATCGGCATCGGCACAAAAAAATCCATATCGGTCAATCCCTAATATAAACCACTTTATTTAGAACTAAAAGTGAACACACCTACAGTAAAATCTTTCCTTGTTAAACCTTGTTGTAGCAAACTCTGGCGACTGAAATGTTAATATTACAAATATGAAAAAAATTTAAATCCACAAAAATGAGACCAAATTGTGTGAAGCTTACTGTTGTACTTGTTGCTATGTTGATGACTCTGTTGCTGCTGCTATCCATCATGTTTGATGTTGAAACTTTAGTCTGTCTTCTGGTTATAGACGAGCGGAGGATTTCAACACAGACTAACACTGAATATGCTGATCTTAACTCAGTGCTACTAAATTTGAGCTACGGTCATGTCACACACCCCGCCCACACATTTAAAAGCAGCAGAGTTAAGAAGTCAGTTTTTCCTTTTGGTACATGCTGCAAATAATACACTTGCCTTTGCCAGCTGTCAGGACTTTCCTCATCACTAAATGCATTTAATGTGAAAGTGTGTGTGTGTGTGTGTGTGCGTGTGTGTGGAGCATCTCTCTGCACAGATTGACACGTGTATCCAGACCTCTGAGTATTAATGATCATAAACTTTAGTCCATTATCGGATCAGCGCTCCATTTTAAGCTTCTCGGCAACACCCCCTCCCCACCCCGGCTCCCCGTCTGCTCTGTCCGACAGCTGTGTGTTGCTGTTCACTTATGTAACCACAGTGACCATCTTCAAAGAAGAAGTATGGAGAATGGTCATGTAATTGCATGCATTGCAAAAAAATTTAGACAATTGAGAAAAAAACAAAACAAATTCACGTTCACATTTTAACATGTTACCTGTTGCTGAACCATTGGTGGCCTGGGTTCAACAACAAGGGTTGCGCGTTTTTTACTCACATTTTATTTTTATTTTTTTCGCTTTTGCCGTGTTTTTTCAAACATTTTTGTTAACATTTCTGCGGGAAAAAAACTAATACTATTACTACTACTAAACTATTTGTATAGGGGCCAGTAAAAATTGACTTTGGGCAAGTGAAAAGAAAAAACAACTTAAAAATTGAACCATGGGAGCACATAAAAAGATAATCCATGGCCATTACGCATCAACAACACTTCACAATTCTTTGTCTGGGGCATGTTGTCCTGGTATCCCACTGGGACTCCATTTTTGTCAGTTATGGTTGTAAGACATAAATGCAGTTTCCCTGTGACCTATTAAATGACAACTCTTTCAGGAAACGCAGGTGAAGATGCCTGCTGAGTGCACTTACTCCCACTGAAGATATTTCCCATTCTTTCCTTTATTCGATGCGCAAGCGCAGAAGAGGTACATGAAGTACGCAGGGAGACAAAAATGAATGCAGGTGCTTTTGGGCAGCTGAGGAAACGGGACACCCGATGGTAATGCTTCAGATTTGGTTTCAGGCCTGTTTTCGCAACCTAAAGGGTCCCGACAACAACATCTGTTGTTCGAGAGGGGAATCAGGGCCACAGCCTGCTGGGGGACAAATTGTATTTGTTATGATGAAGTTAGCAGTTGGTCGGGTGACCGTATTTTGTTGATCAAGGATGACAGGGTGCTGCTGGGGGGGGGGGGCAGCAGAATTGCCAGGCCGTGAGCAGTGTTGCTTCCAGTCTTCCTGCAGGCTGTTGGGCTGTCAAAGCGTCAGTAGAAGTCAACAGAAGATATCACGTGGTACATTTGTTACTCTGCTCTCTGCAGAGAGGAGCTACACCATGTATGAATAAGTGCTTGTTGCACTGTAGCTAAAAAAGCCAAATAAATCAACGAAATCCGTATTAAACTTAGTTTCAAGACTTATGTGTTTCTCACTCTAGCATAACATGTTCATGGCTAAATGAAAGGTCAGAGAGAAACACCACCAGGTATTATTTATTAAGAGTTTAACGCTCATGAGTAACAAGTGTCCGCTTCAAATGTTGATGGTAAATCCTAATTGGTGCAAAGAAATACATTTTATTTTTATTTGATCAGTTTATTTGTCAGGGAAAATACATATAGGCATTGTTACATCTAAAGTGCAACCGATGCAATGTATGTGGGACTTCTAGCCATAGGCTAATTTGCGGTCCTTTTAGAAATGACACACATGGTACAACACTATAAAATGGACATAATCACCTTTTTCCATCTGAGCCCAGCCTACTTTGAAACTGTTAAAAGAGCACAGACAAAACAACACAGACAGAAATCCTTGATGTAAAATTAGGGCTGGGCAATATATCGATATTATATCGATATCGATATGTGAGACTAGTAATATAACACAGTGTTGTCTTTTCCTGGTTTTAAAGGCTACATTACAGTAAAGTGATGTAATTTTCTTACCAGGCTGGTCTTTTGCATTTACCTACGGAGTCATTATAGCCACATTACTGAGGATTATTTATCTAAAATGTCATTGTGTAAATATTTTGTGAAAGCACCAATAGGCAACCCTAAAATATCGCCGCAATATCGATATCAATTAATCTGGCTCTCACCAGACCAAGCTCAATCTTTTAATATTGAACATTAGTCTGGGGAGTCTGCTCTGTACTTTCTACTGCACAAGAGGCGTGATCAGTGGGCATAGTTCAAATGACTCTGTACGCAATTGGATAGTCCTTCAACCAATCAGAGCAACGAGCCGGGCGACGTAGCAGCGACAGCGGCATCAACGGGTTGCTGTCGCTTCGGTGGCCGCCATGTTGAATGTAAACAAGAAGCTGCGTGGTCGCTTCTCTATCGTCATCGTGTTAAACCCGCCAATAGCGTGCCAGGTGGCTAAGCCAGTTTGTGATTGGTCCCCGCAAAATTGTAATTGAAGCAGGCTAGATAAACGTACAGGTTTCCAGCCTAAGCTGCAGGGCGAAATCAAATCGGGGTGAGTTTACCCAGTCTAGATATCAAGGTATTTGGTCAAAAATATCGTGATACTTGATTTTCTCCATGTCGCCCAGCTGTAATGAGTAATTAACCAAAACAGTTTTGACTTTGGGAGGCAATTGTGTGTTCATGTAGGAGCCAGTTACTTGTATCAAGAAGCTAACTGATAAAATGCATTTTCAAGGCCCTAATGAAAAACATTTTAATGTGGTTAATTTAACATGATTAGTATCCTATTAGTTGCCTTTGAGAAATACAATTGCCAAGGAATCTGAGGATTCACACTGAGGTCTATTTTCTGTATTGTTTCTTGGAACTGGGGAGAGTATTGCGGAGTGTATCCTGGCAGTGTGAAGAAGGCTTTGAAACAGCATTTAGACTGTCATGTGTCATAGAATTGACATACATTTAAATAAAGAAATCTAAAAAAAATAAAACTCTTACACTAGAACAGTCACCAGGGCATTGAGAACACTGTTGTGCCTGTCTGTCTCAGAGGAAGTGTAACCGCTTTGGGCTCGCCATTATAATATATTGCAACGAACTGTAACCACACTTGCAACCGCTCTACCGGCATTGCCTCAATAAAAAAAATAGCGCTTACATGCTCTCAGGTAGCGAAACTTGGCACCGTTTGATTTAAAGTGAAACGGTCCTCGGTAGTACTTAGTACTCGGTAGTAGTAGGACGTAATTCGGTCGGTACCCAAAAAAGTACCAATTCGGTACCCAACCATAGTTGTGACATCGCAACAAGACTGTACAGAAGTCTTGAGGGCTCGTTTAAAGGCACAGTTTCTGAATACAGGCTGTGTGCATTTCTCTGTGGATTGAGCATTTTGATACTTTCACTGTATTTATATAGCACCTCCACCTGCTCTATAATAAAAAATAAAAAACATGGAAATCTCCCTTTTTACAATATGGGTCCTTGAAATCCTGGCTACAGCCCTGTTAACCCGCGCTTGCTAGAAAACCACCACTGTGTACAGTATTATGGCAAAATAAAGCAGCGAGAGACAAGAACGTTAAACCTGCCGGATAAACCTGAAAGTTACAGAGACAGGCTCCTCTCCTTTGAGCAGAGCATTGAGACAGCGACTGCTCTGCCTGTGGGGATTTGAAATATACGACTGTGAGTGTTGCTGAAACAGAGCAGAGCCTTTCTGGATAAATCAAGATGAAATATCTGTCAGTAAGTGTTGTGGTTCCCCTCAGGGGACTGCATTGTGTTTTGGAATTACATTGTCCGTAGTTCTACTTCAAGCTTCCATACCTTCCATTCCATCATTCATTTTTTTTTGTGATTCGACGACGGATGCTGCGTTTTTTTTAATTATTATTATTTATTTTTTTATAAAGTTTTAAAAAAAGGTCTTTTGGGTGATCAAAATGTAAATAGGCTTGTTAGTCCTAACTTTGAACCAGCAAGTTGCGTTTTTAAGCTCCTTTTTTTTCTTCTGCTTGTGGAGAGCTACGTGACACATCAAACTGTAGTGATGAGGACCGGCGAGTTAAATCGGTTGTCAGAGAGTATACCAGGCAGACACACAGCTGACAACCTGCAGGTGAAAGCGCTGGAGACAGGCTCGGACATACACGCTGTGGACTTGTGTCAGTCCCGCAATCGGTTTCAGGAAAGTGGCTGCATGTGTCCGACAATGCACAAAACATCAACACCGGTACAAACCTACAGCTGTCCGTGGACACGGAAAGTGTGTCTGAGCCTCCTGGACAGGTGAACTGAGACTCGGTCAACGGTTAATGATCGGTTAACATTTCATTTCATTGTGCTTTCTTTTGGAAGGCTGGCTGCCAAAATTGCCACTTAGTAGTTAATAATTAGCCTGAGTTAAACGCTAGCTATCAGTAAACAGAAGGTAGTGTGTGTGTGTGTGTGTGTGTGTGTGTGTGTGCGTGCGTGGCGTGTGTGCGTGTGCGCGCGTCGGCCCGCCCCCGCATTTGGCGACTGGCGCGTGTTAATTTCGGATCCTGCACACGCGGTAGAATGTTTTTAAGGAGAAAGTAGGCTTATCAACAGAAATAAATTGGAAAAATACGTTGATAACAGCTTTAGAATTTCGGTGCCGATAAATTTACGATTAATCGTCCAGCTCTAATTTCCCGTGAATCACTCAAAAATAACCGGCACTCCTGCTGAGCAGCCCAACGCCCACAGTCAGCCAACCACACCAGTGATTAGTTTAAGTGTCACACTATATAACACACCTGGGTTTCAGGTCAATGCTTAACTCATTCTCAGATTTCATTTCATCACAGTTCGAAGCAATAAATATAAAAGATTTTGTTTACTTTATATCCGCAGAGGGAAAGGGAAGACGTTTATTTAAATGACAATATGTAAGGTCATTATTTTTAATACTACTTTTTTTTTTTTTTTTTTTTAAAGGACAAAAAACAGTAAACCAGCCAGTAAAATGGCTGTGATACTGCTGACAGATTTTCAGCCTCTACCTAAACAGAAAGGCATGTCGGAAAGAAGCTTTGCATATTTTCCCTTGAGGCTCTGCTGCTTCTGACTGTGGCAGGGCAAAATATAACAAAATACCAAAGCACGGGAGGAAGAAGAAGAAGAAGAAGAAGAAGAGATAACAGTGGAAATGAGGAATTGTAATGAAAAGCAATGAGGGTGGGGAATAGAAGCACATATAAGCTTAAGGGGACTGGCCTCAGGGGAGTCCTGTTCCACCGCTAAAGGATAAATATGTTTGAAGTCATTTTCCAATTTGCCTTCCTTTCCTCCCACCATCTGTCGTTACCACAAACTCTGAAAGCTTTTGCTCTGAAAGAACAGCACTCTCTTCCTGCCCCCCCCCCCCGTGATTTCCCTCCAAATACAACCTGGAGGCTCATCATGTAAAATGGAAAGAAGGAGCTGGCAGATGCTTACGATCTGCACAATAAGGATTCAGATCATGGCAATAATGAATTATTGGTGTCTGGCTCACCTGAGAAACGACTGCCCAGTTGAGAGAGAATGTGGGGCGCTGTTCAGAATCCAGAACGAATCATCAACCAGACTCTCTCTATCCCTCTCTCGCTCTCTCTGTAAGGCTTTGTCCTACTGCAGGAACACGGACATCTGAGCTTTCCTTTCTTTCTGCTCATCTCCCCGTTGAGACGGCAGCGAGCGAGACAACACGTCGCACAGCTGCGATTTGAATTTTTCAGAGCAAGACGAGAAAACTTTGCGAGAAGAGATTCGGCCCAGTCCAGAGACGTGGTGGTGAATAAAAATGTGGGGTACTTCTCACCTCATGGCGATCAGCAATGCAATGCAATGTTTTAGCCATATAAACACTAGGGATAGACCGATTACCGGCCCAGGCCGATTATTGGCCCTTTTTTTTGGCAGTTTGCAGATTATCTGTATCTGCGTTTTATTTGCCTGATAACCGATAAAGTTAACGAATTCAAAAGTGCTCTACTTTGGCTCGCCTACAGCTCTGTGTCTGTCCTTCTGCTTCAGTTTCACTCACTGCTGAGTCTGACTTAATGTAAGTAAGTAAGTAAGTAAGTACATTTTATTTATACAGCGCTTTTCAAAGACAAGCTCACAAAGTGCTTCACGATGTGCATAGGCAATAAAAACATGGTAAAAATAGTCAATAGAATAAAATACAAATACAACGGATACAATTATCAATAAATAAAAGACATAGGCTACCCAAAAGCTAGCCTGAACAAGTGAGTCTTCACTTGTCCCTTAAAACAGTCCACATTCTCAGCAAACCTAATGCTGGTTGGTAGAGCATTCCAGAGTCTGGGTGCCATAGCCTCAAAGGCTCTAGCCCCACATGTCTTCAGACGAGTGCGCGGCGTGGATAGCAGATTTTGACTAACTTTCTGTCATATTTGCTGAAACTGACCCTATGTTCCAGTTTAAAAAAACAAAATCTGGCTCCTCTGGCACGCCCTTCAGTCTGTTGTACGATTTGCAAAAATACACCGCTCCCTGTTCAGATGCACCAATCAGGGCCTAACTGCGTGTCAATCACTGCTCATGCACACACATTCATTCTCCCTTGTGGGGGGGGGAGTGGCTTAGGATACCGTTTTGGAGGGACTGAGAAGTTGTCCATGTTCAAATTTCCATTATTGACAGAACTCATTTCTCTTTCCAGGAACCTTATATCCGTTTGATTTAGTTGGCCGTGACGTTTGTGAGGGTTCCCTGGTAGATGAGATTCAGACTGCTATCAGTGGACGGGCATGTGTGTACATGTTTGGTTGTATGTGGGTAACGGTGTCTTCTTGTGAGATACAAGTGCATCATCTCTGGCTGTTCTGTCGGCTCACATGGCAAATGTACTCACTGTGTAGATTTAGTGTCCACACATGAATACAATATGTTGATGTACCAGTCCTAGAACAAATAAAAAAACCAGTGCCGAAGCTAATACAAAATGACCAGGTTCCTCCCACCGTATTACCCAAAGCAGTTTTTCTTGTCTGTGTTTAAAGTGATAACAAACCTTTCCCAAAATGCTGTTCAAAAAGCAGCCAGAGAAGTGGTGCAAATATGGTGGAAGTCGTTGCATTCAGCTGGTTATACATATAGCTTAGCATCAGTAAAGAACACTTAACACTGTATATGTTGTGTCAGCATTAGCTGAAATCTGATCTTCATACATTGCATCATGTTCATAGAGTAGGCATGGGCCGGTTACCGGTTTCAAGGTATACAGAGGTTTGAAAAAGTCACAGTTTCAAAACCAACATTTTCTGTCATACCGTTTCTAAGGTATGAGCTCTTTTATTTTTAATTTTTTTTATCTTCTTCAAGGACAGAAAGTGCAGTTTAGAAATCCCTCTCCCTGCCAGTGTGCAGTGTGTTTAAAAGTTAGTTAGTTAGTTTTTTTACGCAGGCATTTCAAAAATAATAAATTTATAGCTGTCATTACAATACCGTGAAACCGTGACATTTTTGCTGAAGTTTATAATCATGCCTATTCATAGATGGCTATTGCAAGGATCTGGAACATTTCCGTCAAGGCATTTAGAAAATATGATACGGAAAAAATAAGATTCACCTTAGGGAATGCATGTCTTCTTAACAACAAAAAATTGAATGTCAGGCAAGTGTACAGAAATGACAGAAAAGAAAGATGACTCTGATAGGAAAGGGCGTGGTGTAATTAGGCTTTAGCTAGCTTTATATAACAATATATTATATAATCATTTACAGTAAATTTACAGTGGCAATGACTCTAAAGCCCCTTTCACACACGCACTGCAAACCTGATTTTAGACATTAAAGGACAATTCTGGCACAAAATGAGCCTAGGGGTTATTAACATATGTGTCGAACGTTCTCTGGGATCTGTTTTCATGCTAATCGAATGTGTCCGTAGCCTGAAACTAGCTACCGCAAACCGGAGGTTAGCTGCTAACGCTAGCTTTCGGGGCAGAGGGTAAATCACTATTTCTACACCACTAACAAGGCTCAAAATAGCACCGCACTTAAACGGTAGCATAATGAGGGTCCCTACATGTACAGTCGAACGACGAAAGCCGTGCAACCAGTAACCAGTAACATAGCTCAAACACAGTGTTCGTGATTTGACTGGTCATGACCACAAGATGGCGGCCGCATGTAAACATTAACGCTACTGTCTTTATAATCTATCTTTGCAATAAACTGTCTGTACACTTACAAAGTTCTCAATGCGGTTCGGTTTACGTGTAGAGAGATGGGATTTGGGAACCTCTGTCTGCAATGACAAAAGACATTACGAAGGGCTCTGAGATGCGAACGGCTCTGCACACTTTAGCCAGCACCACCCCTCGCCTTAGTTCAAATACAACTTTAGACTATACAGCCTTGACGTGGGATCGGTGTGATCTAGTGGGTAACTGTGACCAATGGAAAATACATTTTCATCATGTTGAATCTTTTTTTTATTTTTTTATTAGCTAATAACTCACCTGCTTCTTCATTTAACATTTGATTCACCATAATAACCTTTCTGGGACTTTATCCTATAGCGATCGGATTGCTGAGATTAATTAAAGTGTAACAACGTGTACCCAAACAATATATGGCATAATATTGTGCAGCAGGTTGCCGTGGTAATGGACTTGCTGTAGCCCATCAGATTGTGAATGATTGCTGCTGTTAATGGAAGCAGGGCTGCAGCGGCTACACTGCAGGCCAGCACACACTCTGTCTTCTAGACAGGTAATTTAGGGCACTGCATACACACACACACACACACACACACACACACAGAGAAAACACACTCAAAGACATACATAAATAGGCAGACATGCAAACATAAACACACATACATGAGCCAAGTCACAAAGACATAACCGCACAGTATCTGAAAATGCCAGAGTCTCTCTCTCTCTCTCTCTCTCTCTCTCTCTCTCTCTCTCTCTCTCTCTCTCTGGGCCATATGTACGGCCAACCTGCAGAAAGCGCACGCTGCGATACTTCAGCTCACGTCGTATTTACCAAACCTGCAGTTCATCGGGTAATCAGCGCCTTTCTCCGCCCACTATACCGTAAATTGCACGCATCTTTCTATCATGGATCAGCCACCAAGTCAGTCAAAGCAGCAAAAACAAAGATTTAGCGATAACGAAGTTGATCTGCTTGTTCATGAGGTAACAGCTCGATGCGTGTTATTTCGGCATTAGTGGTGGGGAAATGTATGTATTGACTAGTGCGCTGTAGCAAAGTGTTAAGTACTGGTGCTATGATACAGCTGAGTCCACTGCTGATGCCATGACTGTTTGAAATTATCCCGATGCCAATATTTGTAACTGCTGGAATGGAATGTGAACGCTGAGTCAGAGATTCTATGTCATCTTTGATTTCTTCAAGTAACTGTAATGGCTGCTTAATCTGTAACGCTGAATGATTTCATGTTCACTCAACTGAAAGTTTGATCCTTGTGGCAAAAATCCTTTCAGCTCCTCTCCTTGGCCTATGTCTTTGTCTTGCTCGGACTACCGCTGCCATTTCACCAGGAGGCATATGCGAGGAAACCCGCTTGCGGCTGGTTTACACCGGCTTTTAAGAGGCGGAGAATTTTCACCGCAAAATAGAGGCACGCTTTCACGGGCGGTTTTTGTACATACCGCGGAATACATAATTAGGGACACTTTACGCTTCTCCTCCCATCTCTTTAGGGGAAACTCCCACTTTCCCCTTCACCCTTCCATGAATGCATATGCATGACACGGAAAAACGCATTTTGCCATTTTCAGTCCCCTGCGACAGGCAGTCTGCGCTTTTACCTCAGTTTGTACATACCTCGCCATGTTTTTACGCGCACGTTGCGAAACAAATACGCCTGAAGTGGGCGCAAAAGCGTTAGTTCATCTGTCTCTCTGTCTGTCTGTAAAACATGCAAATATTTTCCCATTTTAAATTTTGATGTAGTTTTTAATAAAACTACATCGAAAAACGATATTTCGGTAAAAAGCCAATTAGAATTTTACTCTCTGTCTCTCTCTCACACACACTCACACACACCCCGAAGCACAGCGTACTTTATTTTGTGCAAATCATACCAAAACTAACACACATACATAATATTACTGTAAAATGACACACATAAATCTTTTGCTCTGGTAGGCATTACACTTCACAAGAGTGACTGACACACACACACACATATACACACACACACACACACACACACATCTGCACCTTGACAGCTTTTTCTGTTTCTGTGTTTGTGTGTGTGTGTGTGTGGGGGGGGCTGTTTATGGGGCGCAGCTTGGCCCAGTTCCACTCAAGTCGTCCTTGAGATAAACACAGTTCTTAAAGTGTCAAAGTTTTAAAATGCGTCAGACTTTACTCTTTGGTCACAGCTGTGTGTGTTGGTGTGTGTGTAGGAAAATGTTCTATGACTGCAGCCCAATGACATCAGCAGTCTAGTCAGAGAAGCACGGTCTAGCTTTCAGTCTTGAACTCCACACACACACACACATAGGCACAGTACATGTAGTCAAAGCTTCTTAGCAGGTGTTTATTTATTTCATCCTTTTTAATTTGTATGTTGGTGTGATGACATCTTTGGAACATAATAGTTGATCATCCTCCTTTTGTGTGTTGTGGGGAAACCGTAGGGAGCAAATACAGATCAGGGCTTATAGTTGAGCTCACATCTGTATTCTCAGCTTCTCAGACATCACTGGTTAGGTTTTGGCAGAAGTCTGGGGAATGCATACCAGCTCTCCCTCCTGGTATTAAAACTACACTGATTGGCCATTGGGGAGCGCTGGAATAATTTGCAGATTTCACTGGGTTTAACTGGGTTACTGTTGGCATTTCTGCAGTAACCAGATTTTGTGAACGACACACAGACATGAAATCCGCTTTCAGATTGACACCACTATCATGCCTGTACACAAAAAATTAAGCCACCGTCAGACAACAGTTAGCTTAGCTTAGCGCAAAGACTGGAAACGGGATAGGTCTAACAGCTAGCCTGGCTCTGTCCAAAGTTAACAAAAACCACTCATCTACAACTCTGTAACTCACTAATAAACATGTTATCTGTACAAAAAGCAAAGTGTAGAAATGACAGCTCAGCTGGTTGACTGCCCACATAACTGCCCCGTAAAACCACAAACACACAAACCATTACATCGTTACGTCATTCTTCAGAGTAATCAGGTTTCTTGAGTAGGGCTGCAAAGATTAATCGATTAGTTGTCAACTATTATATAATGAAAAAAATCTCTGATTCCAGCTTCTTAAATGTGAATGTTTTCGAGTTTCTTCGCTCCTCTGTGACAGTAAACTCAATATCTTTTTTAGAGACATTTGAGGCTTTGGGAAACACTGATCAACATTTTATAGACCAAACAACCGATCGATTTACTGGGAAAATAATCGACAGATTAAACGACAATGAAAATAATCGTTAGTTGCGGCCCTATTCTCAAACAAATATGTAAGCTAAATATCTCAGACACCACTGGGTAGATTTGATGAAACTCTCTTGAAACATCGTTGAATCTTTTTTGCACAAAACTAAACAATTTGGAGTCACTGGCTCCGGATTGACTCACGGACTCTGCATCATGAGCAGCATGGTGGCCCACTGGTTAGCACGTTAGCATGTTCTCCCCATGTTTGCGTGGGTCAAAAACATGTATCCAGTCAGTGCCTTTGATCAAGGCCCTGGCTCAGATCTGGAGTTGGTCCCCGGGCGCTGTGATTGGCTGCCCACTGCTCCCTTGAGGGATGGGTTAAATGCAGAGAATGAATTTCGCTATGTGTATGTGACAATAAAGTACCTTTATCATGCCGGGGGGTGACATCATTAGGTCATATTGCCCAGCCCCACTTCAACAATATAACATTGACATTTCATTCATGTAGCTAACTTTCCCACACTTAGTTATCCCTAATACGTGGGCTCGCTTTGCTGTTGCTGGATGCCTTTCTCTCTGTGTAACCTGAGGGCCTGCCGCACCCCGACGCAGCCTTCTGCTGCTGTTTACACACCTCCCTTGTTAGGTTTGTGTATGTGTAACTTAAGCTATTGTGACGTCAGCAGCAGCGATTAAATGAATTTGTAATCCGTTGAACGGAGCCAAGATAAAGCTGACTAAATAACTGTTATGCTTGTACCACAGTCCTGTTAACACCTGTTCTCTCGTGTGTGACTGTGTGTGACTGTGTCTGGGTGTGACGGAGGTATATGTTTGGTTAGGTTTGTATGTGTGTGAAAGATATACAGTAAACCTGCTGGGAAAGTGAATGCATAGTTTCATCAGAAGGAAAAACAAGTACGAGCATGTGTGTGTGCCGATACTCGGCTGCAGGATAAAAAAAAAAAAAAAACAGCAGCCACCTCACGACATCATCTTCAAATTTTGGCAGCAAAAGGCTTATTTATACTCATACAACCAATACAATAGAGGCCGTTTGATCACGAATCTCTAAAGCAAAGATGTATGCCTCCATTATGGGGGAGGATTTGCTTGTTAAGGACTTATTTCCCTGTGTAACAGCCAGACCGGAGACAAAGAGCTACATCTCAACAGCTTGTTGAGGGGAAGCTGTAGAGCCCTTCAGTCAAACTCATTCATGTTCTCATTTAATTGTCTGCGGAGGTTACGTAAAGTGAAATCCTATTTTAATTATTCTTTTTTTTTTTATTATAACGAGACCGAGCTGATGCCAGTCGGCAAACGCACGAGTAGGGCTGCACGATATGAGGGAAATATGCTATATGCGATAATGTAGTTGAATATTGCAATAACAATATTACTGGCGATAAATAAACAGATATTAAAGTGTACTCAGTTCTGCAGCTTCCAGTGTTCTGCTGAAATACATCAAATTGCTGTTGAATTTAAAACAAATGACAGGAAATCCTTTCCAACATTGAATTGAATATATAAGGCACAACTAAAAACGAATGACAGTTATATTTTAAAGTGTAGTTTTTTTGTTCTACTGATAAAAAAAGCGAAAGTGTCTTTCGCGATATGCCGCAGCCTTTCGCGATATGCCGCAGCCTTTCGCGATATGCTTATTGCGCCAGTTAATATTGCGTTGACGATAAAAGCATGATATATTGTGCAGCCCTACCCACGAGTCACCTCTGCTTCCCAGATGAAAGGATTTGCATCGCCGTTGTACTTTTTGTCCCTTTTTAGATTTTGGATCGTGGGTATTTATGGTGCATTATACTTTAAAAGGACGAGGTGGCCGTGTCACTCTGCCAACAGAAAAGTAAGAGGAAGACGATATGTTGCCCCCCCCCCCGCCCTGCCTCTGAACCACTCTGTTAAGATAACAGGATTGGAAAATTAATGAAAGGGCTGCATCTCACGCAAACATAGTGATGTTTACTCAGCGTGAGATACATGTAGATAATATCCCCTCCGACACAACAAGGTACTAAAGAGTGGCATGCACTTTTTTCCCCTCTTCTGCGGCAACATATAAATCCATCCAACCATCCATTATCTGTAACCACTTATCCTATTCAGGGTCGCGGGGGAGCTGGAGCTGATCCGAGCTGACATTGGCCGAGAGGTGGGGTAAACCCTTCACAGCTCTCCAGGCAATCACAGGGCTGTCAAAATAAAAATATATTTTCATAAGTTGTCTTTGTACTCGGCTTTTTCATGCCTGGCTGGATTTGGGTTATTACTAAGGCACAAATAAAAGTTGTATTTTATGTTACAATACAGTAAATATCAAGTGTTAACTTATACTGTAGGTAAATATGGCCTTGCAAGACAACCATTTAAAAACAAAACAAGCCTACATTCCAAAATGTTGGATTTGTGACTGTAATGTGTATGCTGAATTATAAATAGTAAAACCCCATGCTACTCGAAAATTAGCTGACTTACACTAACTAGCTCTACACGTGTGACATTTCCACTCAGGCCAGATGCCATGAAAGAGTCTTCCTTCTCATCTCCTAACAAATCCTTTTTCACTATCCTCACCACTACTTCCACACCAGTCATTAGAGCCGAGGACCTTCAACCTGTCAGGTCGTGTTTTTATCTCTAGCCTTTGAAAAATAAGAAGACTCAGGAAATTCTGTTTCTCTCTGTCTGCCCCCCCCCCCATTTCTCTCTCTCTCTCTCTCTCTCTCTCTCTTTCTTTGTGTCCCTCTGTATGCCTTTCTCACTAAGCATCATGGTTTCTTGTTATACTGACTGGGAGTCTGTGGCGCTGTGCTGGCAGTGTTGATGTGTTGTGTCACTGCAGTCAGCCTTGGCGGGCCATCCTGTGTGTGTGTGTGTGTGTGTGTGGGTAGGGGAATCCTCCAAGGTCACAGGAGACAAACTGCTGAGTCACCTACTGCTCCGTCATCAAAACAGCTTTCTCGCTGTGGCAGTTTATTAATGCAGTGCTTTGCTGTTATTGTTGATTTAGGCCATTATTAAATGGCACATGTATACAAGGAGCAAAGAGTTGCCTATTTGAGAGAAAGTACAGCATCATTGGCATTGGTTTAGAGTTTCTGACCAGCTGACGATGTCACTCCAATGTTCACTCTCCTTTTAGCTTTGTTTTGGTCTCCACCAACTCCTGAGAGTGATATCTGTCTCTTTAGCCGTTCTTAACTGCTCTTTGTTGTCTGTATGTTAATGATAGATGGTGCAAAACAGTCGATGTCAGAGAGAGACTGTGCACTAAACACATTGAGCTACTGTCTGTGTCTCTACGCCCACACTACCTCCCCCGGGAATTCCCCCAGATATTTGTCACCGTTGTGTACATTCACCCGAGAGCTAATGAGGAGGAAGCCATCAGTCTGTACTTAAAGTGAACCAGAGGCTGCACTCCATATCTCCAGATGTGCCCATGCTTGTGCTAGGTGACTTCAATCACTGTTCGTTGAAAAAAGCTCACAAGAATGTCTACCAATACGTCACCTGCTCAACCAGGCATAACAAGATTCTTGACATATGTTATGGTTCTATGGTCAAAGGAGCATTCCACCACCCCCGACCACAATTGTGTGCAGCTCATACCAGTATATCGTTCTGCCCTAATATCATCACAAGACAGATCAGCACCTGGACTGAGGATTCTACCCTGAGCTTACAGGGATGCTTTGACTGCACAGACTGGGACATGTTTAAGGAATCTTGCAGTGGCATTGATGAGCTGACCCACGTCATCAGCAGCTATGTGACCTTCTGTCAAGACAGTGCGATTCCAAAAAAAGACTGTGAAGGTATTTCCTAACAGCAACCCATGGGTGTCAAAATCTCTGAAAACCCTGTTAAATTTGAAAAGAAGGGCATTTCGAGAGGGCAACCTTACAGAGTTGAACATGCTTAAAAAAGAGATCAGGAGTGAAAAACTATTGTAGGTTCAGAAAGCAAAGGCAAAAGTAAGGTTTCTCTTGATGGTTTTAATTCTGACAATCAATTGGCACAGGCCAAGTTTTATCTCAGGTTTGATTGCCTTGATTTTACTAGTGAAATTTGAAAAACAGACTATCCAGTTCGGGACCTATTCCCTTTGATGTTCTCTCTGTGTCCAAATCTTTTAAACATTCTAAAGCTAACAAAAGCCCAAGTCCTGATTGTATAAGTAGTCGACTGCTTTCCCCCTGTGCAGAACAATTAGCCCCCATCTTTCACCGTATCTTCCAGCTGTCACTTAACCTACAGAGGGTGCCAAAGAGTTGGAAGCAGTCGATAGTCATCCCTGTGGCCAAAAACAACTATCCCAAAGTTCTTAATGATTTCAGACCTGACTTCTCTCGTAATGAAGTCCTTCGAAAAACTGATAAAAAGATATCTCCTTACCAAGACTGTACATCTACTCGGCCCTCTTCATTTCGCTTATAGAGCTGGCCACTGCGACCTTAATAAACCTTGTTTTAAAACATCTTGAAAGAAACAAAAGCCATGCCAAGCTGCTATTTGTTGACTTTTCGTCAGCTTTTAACACGATCCAGCCCCACATTCTAATTGATAAACTTATCAATAATTTTAGCTTAGATTTTAACATTATTGGCTGGATTCTTGACTTTTTAACATCCACAACTCAGAGAGTGAGGGTTAATGGATGCACGTCTGGGGAATTGATATCATCCACTGGGTCACCCCAGGGCTGTGTCTCCTTTCCTCTATATTCTGTATACCGGCGACTGCCGACGTCGGCACGAAAACAGGTTGATTTTCAAGTTCTGACTCTGTGATAGTCAGCCTCCTACATGACAGTGAAAACAGCCACCGTCCTGTAGTTGATGAATTGGTGTGACAATACATTCCTACACCTAAATGTGCAAAAAACTAAGGACATGTGCATTGATTTTAGACACAAACCCACTAACAACCAAAATACCATTGTCAAGGGACAGACTGTAGACTCTGCTGAAACCTATAAATATCTTTGGACCATAGTGGATAACAAGCTGAAATTCATTTATTTATTTATTTCCACTCTGAAGCGTTATGCAAAAAAGGCCAGCAGCGCCTGTATTGCTTGAGGAAACTGTCCAAGTTTCATATCTACAAGTCCCTCGTGATTCTGTTCTACAGATCTTATGTTGAATCTGTCCTGACCTTTTCCCTTCTCCGCTGGTTCGGAAATCTTAACATCAAGTCTAAAACTGCACTAAACAGAGTTGTCAAGATGAGCAACAAGATATTGGGTTACCAACAGTGCACGTTATCAGACCTGTTCCATGGACAGATAGTCAGGAAAGCTAATGCTATTCGCGCAGACAGTTCCCACCACTTGTTCCCTGAATTTCAGTCCTTGCCGTCCGGCTCCCGTCTAACATGTCTATCTGTAAGGAGTAACAGGTACAAGTACTCCTTTATACCTGCAGCCATTTCCTTCTTGAATAGGGGTCAGGGGAGGAGTCTTCTTTGATCTCTTGGCTACCTCATTTTGTCCTCTTTTCTTTCCTTTCTTTCTTTATTCCTTGGTTGGTTATATATTGTAGTCTGTTGACTATGTGTTGAGGATGTCAGAAACGTTGATAAAAGGGGTTGGTGATATAATCTATTGGATGCTGATGTTGACGATGGTCATTGTTGATTATAGTTTGTCAACTTTATAGGCTGAGATGGAATTTTTTCCTACCCTATGTAGGTTGCTCTGACTCTGCTATCCATGCACCTTGTACTGGTACTTATTTGTCCTCATACTGTTACGGTTGTGTTCCAGTTGGACTGTGTGTAGAACTTGTATGTATTTATGTGTCTTGTACTGTATGTGTTTATACTTGCTGCACACCTAATCGCCCTTTCGGGGACACAAATAAAGTTGAAGTTGAATCTGGTCTGGAAAAAAAGTTGATGAGAGGGGTGAACCAAAAAAGTCAAAATGTCGGAACGGAAAACGCTAAGTTCAAACGTGTTAAAATGCTCTGTAGAGCTGAGGGGGAAATGCATGGTTGGGTCATATTATCTGTAGATTCGCAATTGCAAGACTCTCCTTTCACATTACACGTTTGATCCATTGAGTGGTGTTGCCGGCAGGTGGGTTGTCATTGTGTGTGTCTTTATGTTTTTCCCTTTCATTTTCCTCCTATTTTTTTTTTTTCCTCCTTAAAAACATCCGCTGCACTCATGATAAACTCCTCGCATGCTCTCTGGCATGTAAACACAAGGGAAGTCTCCTGACATCCCAGTAGTGGCCAGGGCTCAGTTGCCATGGCAAATCCATACCTCAGAGGCTGTGTTTGTGTGTGTGCCCGCGTGCCCATGTCTGTGTGATGTGAACACACAAAGCAGACAGGAAGCATCATCTTTCTTTCTTTCCTGAGTAGTCGCTCCCATTTTCCACTTAATAAAACACACACACACACACACAGGTGTGGTGTACAGATCCTCGCAAAAATCACACTATAATCATTTTGATTTCTTTCAATGTTTTTCAGTGTAAATTAGACTAAATATAATAATGACTAAATAATGGCAATTATATATTTTTCTCATATCTTGCAGCCCTCGCTTTGTAACATGTACTGTACTTTAGAAAAACAATTCTGCCAAGATGTCTAAGAATAATTAGCTAAAACTAGAAAATAAAACAAAATCAGTTAACCCGTAAACATTTTCAAATACTGAACATTGGGGGAAACACAAAATTACTGATGCTGCCAAAAAAATGTATAATAAACATTTTTCTAATAAGATAATATGACATTAAACATTAACAGTCCTTACAGTTGAAAGAAATATACACTGCATGTTGCCTGCTGACTCATACAGCATCTTTAAACACAGTGGTCCCTTAAAGCTTAAGTGTGTAACTTTTCCGTTACATTCAAGCCGTTGCCAAATGAGTTGCTACAAACCTAATTAAGACTATCGGCTCCACACAACTCTCTCTGTATTTCTCAGTATGGCTACGTTCAGAAACTGGTGTCGTCCGGTGACTTTCCCGCACAGTTACTTGAGTGAAGATAATGACCTCTTGTGAAGAGTCCATCATGTTTTTTTTTTAATCCTCCGTGTCCTCCTTGGCTACTAGCAGCTGTGTGGAGGAGGGGTGGGCTCTGTGTGCAATCACGTAGGCTTGTATCATGTGGATGCACCGACAGTTTTGTTGTCGTTACTTAGAATTTCTAATGGGGCCGGCAGAAACAGCACACTATAGCTTTAAAGGTCCCATGGCATGAAAATTTCACTTTATGAGTTTTTTTAACATAAATATGTGTTCCCCCCTAGAAATGGCGACAGGTGTAAACCGAGCCCTGGGTATCCTGCTCTGGCTTTGAGAAAATGAAAGCTCAGATGGACCGATCTGGAATGTTCTCCTTATGAGGTCATAAGGAGCAAGGTTACCTCCCCTTTCTCTGCTTTGCCCGCCCAGATAATTTGGCACGCCCATGAGAGAGAGAGAGACATCATGGCTTTCAAACGAGCAAAGTGGCAGTTGGTTAAAATGTTGTTTCGGTGTCGTACCGACCCCAGCATTTGCACCTTTTCTTCGAAAGAATGGCACCCGTTAATCTGATACTTCACAGTTCAGGTCCGGATAACAGTTTGTTTTGTCTAAGCCTCTATTTTGTGAGAAATCCCGTGTCCAGATAAGCATCTGTTTTTTTGTTGAATCTCTATTTTGGGTTCCTCTGAATTATGGATTTGAATCGTGTTCTGTATCTCCGCACACATGCCTGAGATCTCATAAAGCCAGTGCATTGATTCATCTCTTTTGACTGTTTATTATATCATTCGATCGTGACCTGTAACCTGTAAGCAATCTTGCCCTGCATGAATCGGTTCATGCTTTTTTCTGTTAATGTTTAATTTTGTCCTACAGAGCTCTGCATGCATGTCCCATCTGTTGTGGTATTGCCGGTGGAGTGGAGCCCATTCTTCACACCCATATGGACAATGGGTTGGATTACAGTGTTCGGAGCCTTTAGACCAAATTTTGCTTGACATGTCTGTTTTCTGCATTTTTGTCTTAATTGTATAGAAGGCTTTACAGCCATAATCTCTCTCTCTCTCTCTCATCTTCATCTAATGCTGTCGGAGCCACAGTGAGAATACAGACTATAATTGGCACTTAATTGCTGCCGTGGCAACAGTGCTGTTTAAGCCTACGCACTCTGCAACTAAAATATATAGCGCGCACACACACACACACACACACACACACACACACACACACACAGTCACAAAAAAAGGGGAAGGAAGACACACATGGAAGCTCTCTTTCCCTCATTGCTCTCCAGTGTTGTTGGCTGATCTCTTGGTCTCGTTTGAATTGTCGTCTAATTAAATAAACGTGAAAAACTGACCAGTTAAGCTACACTGTGTGACTGTTAATGTTCAATATTGTACCTCATTTCACCGACAAAAAAAAAAAATCCAGGTAGACAAATGGCCATTAGTCTATATCGACGAGGATTCATTCAGGGGATTGCTCCGGTGCCGGCGGAAAATCCGCCAGATGTCCCTCGTTTTCGGCCGGATGTCCGTCACCTTCCTCTTTCTTTGTGTTGACATTTTAAACTCCGGTGGATTCATGAGGACTCTGGTTAACTGCTCCTAAATCCAGACAGCTAGCTAGACTATCTGTCCAATCTGAGTTTTCTGTTGCACGACTAAAAAAAACTTTTGAGCGTGCACATGTGCACCACAAGGGTGCGTTCTGTCGCCTATTTTATACACATTGTACACCAATAATTGGTGTACAATGTACCTCTTCAGCTCACACTTATTTTAAATATGCTGACGACACAGCATTGGTTGGTTTTTTAAAATCTGACATTTCTTCTGTGAATGAATTCCAGAGGGAATTACAGGGTTTCACTCAGTGGTGTTCTGATAATTTTCTTGAAATAAATGTGAAGAAAACAAAAGAGATGGTCATAGATTTTAGCAAAAACTGAATTATAGTCCCACCTTCTAAGATCAATGGTGAACTAGTAGAGAGAGTCAACAAACAAACAAAAATTTGGGAATTTAAATTCAACCTAAATTTTTTTTTAATATGTTGCTTTAAAAAAAAAAAGAAAAATGCACCAACGGATGTTTTTCCTTAGGAAACTAAACACTTTTAGACTAGACAGACACATCCTTGTAATGTTTTATAAAAGTATTCTCCAGAGTGTTCTGTCTTTTGGCCTTATCTGCGTGTTTGGTAGCATGCATGTTAAGGACCAAAAGAGACTGCAGCGTATGATCAAGATGGCCAGTACCATCATCGGACTTGACCAGGTGTCGGCAGCTCAGCTGTACAATGAGTTTATCTTAAAAAAGACCGACCAAATCCTTAATGACCCCACTCACCCTCTTCATCATAAATTTATGAGAAGCAACTGGTAGAATTTTACAACAGAGAGAGTTTTTACTTTAGCTACCTTAATGTTTCGTAAACATCAGATGTCGGATTGTCTTTGTCATTTCTGTAGTATTGTTTATTCTTTGTATTGTTATTGTTGACTGTTTATATGTTTAGAGAATATGTTGTGACAAGAGCGCATAATGAATGACCACATGAATTTCCCCTTGTGGGATAATAAAGTTTACCTTGACCTTGATGTTCCACCCAAAACAATTTTTTTGCAGCGGCACCGTGGCTCCGTCCGGCGCTTGGCGCCGCCCATGACAATTGTGATTGGTTTAAAGAAATGCCAATAAACCAGAGCACGGTGTTCTCCCATCCAGGAATGCTGTGTGGACTAGCCAGACCCCTCCTCCAGATTAGATTAGAGTATATCCAGTTGTTCCTTGTCCCCGTTTGCTCAGCGCCATTATGTCGTCCGTACGGGACACAGGAGTTTTCTACCCAGAAGTTATTGTAATCAAACATTGTAACTGGGTCTATATTTTGACGATATTTAAAGTGTGCGCCCCATGTAGGCTGAGTCCTTGGCAGCGGCCTGGGTTCTTATCCGACCTGCGGCCCTTTGCTGCGTATCATCCCCTCTCTCCCCCCTCTTCACTGTCTATCTACCACTATCTAACAAAAATAAAAAAAAAGCTATAATAAATATATATTTTTCTGAAAGTAGTTCTAGTGATTTATTGAAGCTTCTAATGAATTCAATATTTAAACCCAAGATGAATGAAAAGAGGTGAAAATATTCAGTTTCTTTTGCATCACTTCATTCACATTTATGTTTAGACTGTGTTGTAGTAGCGGGCTGTGCTATGTTTTGTTAATGTTGCTATGGCAACCTGGCTTCAATGTAGTCCCATCTTCGTGTCGCCACCAAGTTCACCTGCCCGCTGCTGTGTAAAGAGACTTCCTCCACACGCTGCTCAGTGTGTAATAACAGGCTGCGTTCTCTGAACTCTGCAGATGTGAACTGTGGTGGCACCGAAATGCAACACTGAGACGCCTGAAAATGTCAGTTCCAAAAAATTGTGAGTCTTAGATACAAGGAAGGACTTTAAAATGCAGTGGATTAAGGGGGGGTGAAGGATGATGTGTTACTAAAACGTAATTGTTAAAACTGATAGCCCTGGCTGCCTTGCAATTGGGCAATTTGAGCCTAAATGAACCCAATTCTGTACAATAAATGCAGCATGAGGTCATGCGTTGGACTCCCAGCGCGCCAAAACGCACTCGGCCTGCTGGCTAGTGGAAGATGCTTCAGATGAAATGTTTCTGTCTGAGAGCCAAATGGCTTGTGCCCAAAACTGAAGCGGGAACGAGCCAGGTCTTCTTTTTTTTTTTTTTTCACCAAACCTTCATCTCTCTGTCTTTGTCAGTGTCGCTCTCTCTCCTCCTCATCTGCTGCACACAAACCTTTTACAGTAATCACTTATTCTTTCTTCCTGTCTTTCTCTGATTCCTTGTATCTTTTTTCTCATTTACAGCCTATCAACTACGTGCGTGTGTGTGTGTGTGTGTGTGTGTGTGTGTGTGTGTGTGTGTGTGTGTGTGTGTGTGTGTGTGTGTGTGTGTGTGTGTGTGTGTATGTGTGTGCGTGCGTGTGTGTCAGGAACTGGCCTATCTTTTCATTGGCATCGAGACAATGACACGCGATTCAAGCAGATTACTTTGTATTCAAAGCGCATGAAGATAACGGTGCACGTGTGCGTGTTAACGAGCGTGTACGTGGTCTGCTCGGCGATGACGGAAGCTTGGCGCTGTACAATTGCCCTTGTCCACGCTCTGTCATTATCAGGCCTTCTGCTCGCCGGATGTGTGTCTGTGTGTGGGTGCGTGAGTCTACTCAGAGGCAACCACTTCTGCTTTGATTAAACTACTAATTATTGATCGGGCTGGAGCAGACCTACAGAGCTGACCTTATCCCTCTCTGCGTGCATGCGTGTAAGCCATATGCATCCAGAGAGCTAACCTGTTCTTTCCCAGCTGCCTTTTTTTGTAACACTATATGTCATTTAGCTCCCATTCTCAATCAACGTTTTTTTCAAAAGCTGTACTTAAGTGATTAGTAGATAGATAGATAGATAGATAGATAGATAGATAGATAGATAGATAGATAGATAGATAGATAGATAGATAGATAGATAGATAGATGTGTAATGTGATTTGTAAGAGTGTGTGACAACTAGTCAGCAAGCGAGCACAGACATTTAAACGGGTAGCTGAAAGTAAGGAACGATCAGTTCAAATGATAAGCTAAAAGTAACGTTGATGGATAAATGGTTGAAACATTCAGCTTCACTCCAAGCAGCAGTAGCCTAGAAGGCTAGTGGTGGTAGTAGTAGTAGTAGTACGATTGCTAGCCAAACCAACCTTGAGCCCGATCTCATGATAGACGTGTTAACATTTTGCACTTAGTGAATTGCTACAATTGCTGTGCGCCGTTAATGTCATTTCACAGCCTCAATTTATGGCACTTCCACTGTAGCCGAGCACTTTGTGAGCCAACAGAAAGGCATTGATGGACTATCTGGTGTTGTCTTGGATATGTGTGTACATCATTGACTCTCGTTGAATGACCCTTTTTTATGTAGGTTTGTTAATACAGGTGTGAAATCATGCCAATTAGACATAAGCTTGAGCCATTTTCACCCCAACATTAGGTTACTTTATTTATCAAATAGAGATTTGATTTTCATTTTAAATTGTTTTGATAACCTTTTGAATGAATCAGCTTTATCAGAGGGCAATGCACTGCACAGTGGTATATAATATAATGCTACATGCAGGATTTCTTTTACAAACTGACAGTCCTTTAATGTAGGGCTGCATGATTATGGCCAAAATAATAATCAGGATTATTTTGGTCAATATTGAAATCACGATTATTTAACACGATTACTCATTAACATTTGGATATAATGGATAGTGTCCAGGGTATAATCTGTTAGTGTCCTTTATCTCACAGAAAGAGTCTTTGGATCAGAATAAAATCTGTTTAACTACTGTGAGTCGGTTCAGCTTTACAGATATCACACATAACGTTACACAGCTACTGAACAGTTCCACAGACATAACACAATGTGCATCTCACATCACATGTTCACTCACTATGACCACTACTACTGACATTACGAAACATTGTGCCAAAATATCAACAATACTGTTTTTTTGCTCACCAAACGCTGCTGCCATCTTTACTCGCGCTGAGTTTTGAAATTCCAGCGGATGATATGCACACGACTTGCCTCCCTGTCTGGCTTCGGGAGGGGCGGATGTGCGCGTCCGGATGTGTGCACACGCGTGTCATTCAGAACACAAGACAAAATAAGAGTGTTCTTGCAAAACAGAACATGGCAAAATAATATTTTTTTCTCGATTATACTATTTTGGTGATCGTGATCGAAATTAAATTAATTGCGCAGCCCTACTTTAATGCCAAGGGTGGCCGTTGGATCCCTGACAGCGAAGTTGTACCCCATCGCCCTGCATGGCAACTCTACCGCCACTGGTGTATGATTGTGTGTGTGAATGAAAGGCAAATTGTAAAGGGCTTTGTCCGGTATGGCAGAAAAGTGCTATATAAATGCACTCCATTTACCAATCACGACGAATATGCACTTGGATGCATTTGATTGGCCAATGTCGTGCGTTGCAGTTACGTGGCATTACGCCAAACATTGAAAGGGCTGCTTCCACCACAACACTTTAAAGTTTCTTTTAAGGTCCCGTGGCATGAAAATTTCACTTTATGAGGTTTTTTCACATTAATATGCGTTCCTCCAGCCTGCCTATGGTCCCCCAGTGGCTAGAAATGGTGATAGGTGTAACCCGAGCCCTGGGTATCCTGCTCTGCCTTTGAGAAAATGAAAGCTCAGATGGGCCGATCTGGAATCTTCTCCTTATGAGGTCATAAGGAGCAAGGTTACCTCCCCTTTCTCTGCTTTGCCCGCCCAGAGAATTTGGGCCACCCATGAGAGAGAGACATCATGGCTTTCGAACGATCAAAGTGGCAGTTGGTCAAGGCCACACCCCCACCCTCCACCTTGCCCCCCCCCCCCCCCTCTCTCCTCCTCAATAGCATTTAAAGCTACTGACACAGAAATGGCACATCCTAAGGAAAGCTCATTGTGGGACTGGCTCTGGTGGCTGTAATTCTGCACAAAGGCTGAATTTCGGGAAAGAGACTTCAGACACAATAGTAGGGGACCATTAAGGCCTATATGAGGTTTTTTTTATTTAAAAGCATCCAAAGAGCACCATGTCATGGGACCTTTTAAATAATTATGATAATACATGAACCACTCTGCACATGGCCATGAATTGGATCAACTGCAACAGTACTTATTTAAAGAGAAAATACGTCACTTTTAAAGACGGTTCACCTGTTACTCATGTTATTTCCTGACAAGCAATGTATTATTTAAAAGGCTGTTCTTTTAAAAGGGAGTCCGGCGCAGTTCTCACTCCACATAAAACACTATACTACATCACTTCCAGCAAACTTCACGGAGAACAATGAGGGCAAAACAGCATCACTGATCTGTGTCAACCAAATATTCTCTAGTCCAGCTCAGCTAAGACCCAATCAGTGAGCATGTTAGCGTGCCGTTCACTACCGAGCCTGTCTGTAACTGTTAGTCTACCGTCTATATGCTTTGCGTTCCACTTCCGGGATTGCTCCGGTGCTGCAGGAAATTCTGGCGGATGCGTGCATTTTTCGTTTCCTTCCGCTTTCTTTGTGTTGGAATTTTAAATTCGGTGGATTTATGAGGACTATTTTTGACTGCTCCTCAGATCTCTGCAGGGTAAATCCAGACAGCTAGCTAGACTATCTGTCCAATCTGAGTTTTCTCTCGCACGACTATTTTACAGCGGCTCTGTGCGGAGTTAAGCACCGCCCATGGCGATTGTGATTGGTTTAAAGAAATGCTGTTAAAACAGAGCACGTTTTCCTCCCTTCCCCGTATGTTATGTGGAATAGTCAGACCCTCCTTCAGCGCACTTTGGAGGAGGGTCTGGCAAAGCGAGACTAGGCTACCGACAACGTTTCAACTGATTTAACAGTCTAGATAACACACTCGACTGTCCTGCTGTTACAGATGTGAACTAACCACAGACAGTTGC